>NW_027466185.1:19122500-19200000 GCF_046127955.1 Nelusetta ayraudi | reverse complement strand
AGAATAAACGCTTACAGAATGAAATTAAATGGCTTCATTGCCTTTTTGTTTTTAGATGTTTTTAGATTCATAATGTTCAGTTATACAGATTATGATACACACTCGTGATTTATAATTAAATGGACACATGAATCTCAGTACACAGTACAGTCCAACACAGGTATGGGAAAACTACAGCCCATGGACTACGTGCAAAGCCTAACCGTTGAGCATTTTAATCTGGCTCGCCGAACTTGAAGAAATGTTATTAAAAGTCAGTGTTTTTTTTTTTTTAGAGTCATTTGAATAAAGAGCTAAATGCCACGGGGCTTCAAAGACAAATGTTTTGTTGTAACGCTTTTGTTAATTTTCCATTGACATTCAAGCACGTTTTCCCACATATCCCTTGACATATATATTTTTATCCTGTGAGGTGGCTCACCTAAACACTGGAACAGTTTCGGTGTCTTTTTGGCAACCTAGTTCAATCACTGTCCCAAACCTTCCGGACCTGTCGGCCCTATGTCTGTCCAGTTAAAGCAACAGTATTCAGTCTTTCCGCTTGCAATGGATTGTTTTCATTTTTTACGTTGAGACTGCTACCTCTGCCACTGACACAGTGTTTTCATAAAGTGTTCATAAATTATGTAAGATTTCAGTGAGTTCACGTTGGGAGAGCGGCAGGTCACCAGCTGCTTCGTCTTATTCCTCGTGTCGCTCAAACAATCTTGAATATTATTGCTGGTTGGTTGGAAATTCACCCGCTGCGGGACTAATAAAAGAATATCTTTATCTTCACTAATATTCTTTATCTTGGTTTATCAGCACCTTCATATCAAGTCCCTCTATAGCCCCATTATTGCACGGCTCTCTTCAGTTACTTTGGCTTTTTTTTTTTTTATCATTATATTTGCTTTATTGAACTTTTTATTGTTTTTCCATCCATTTATTTTCTATCCCGGTTCATCCTGCACTCAGAGTCGCGCTGCTGCTGGAACCAATCCCAGTTGTTTTAGGGCGAAGGCGGGGTCACACCCTGCACATCCAGAGGCACAGAACCTTTCACACTCGCATTCACACGTGCAGACAACTCCGTTACGGTCAAACGAAACTGGACCCACGATGCAGACAGTGCTGACAAATGAAGGTCTATCAACACAAAAGGTAAAAGGTTCAACTGAGGGAATCAGTCCGAAAACGCAGGGCAGGAACAGCAGCGGATGAGCAGGCCGTGGCGAGGATGCAGTCGAGCGGGTGGCGCCCTGGAAGTAACTGACCGAGTGGCAGCGGCCAGGTGATCGGACCAGGTTTAAATACAGGTGTAGATGAGCAGAAGTCTGATGTCAAGCTTCAGTCAAAAGCTGTGTTGACTTCCACTGCTGCAAGCACCTGAGTATCCAGGCAGGAAAAGGAAAAACATCTTGGTTACATCGTCATTGTTTCAACCCCCGTGCTAATAATCTCATCTCCTTTCACCATTTCTTCTTGCTGATCGTTCAGGTGTGCAGATTATGATGGTGCACTTAGAAGCGGAAGACAACAGAGGCCTTTAATCTTCACTCTCAGGAGATGATGTGACGTTGGACTGTTGTTCAAAGTGGAGTGAATCTGCAGATGAAGCCGATGCGGAACGCCTACTAAAATGAAAGGTGTGCGTCTTGGTTTTGTTGGTTCCACCATGGGGAGCTCCTGGTCTGGAATATTGCTGCATTAAATCACTTTTTAATTAAAAAAAAAAAAACCCAAAACAAAAACAACAAAGTGGAAAAAGAGCATTAAACAGAAAACTCAACCCCTTTGCGTGTGTGGGCTATTAAATACAACCACTAGGGGGCAATCTGGGCACACCAATAAAGCTCTTCGACCTGCGTTTCAAGGCCAAGCTAAGACTTCTCAATGCTTTGTCATTAGGGTTTCAGAGGAGGGGCAGATTCATCAGATTAGTTAATTAAGGCCGCTCAAGCCTGACCCGCCACGCTCGGCCTGAGAGAGTCGGCGTTGGTGTTTTCACCACATCCCATCAGCAGAAGTGCACATTTCCAAGACATCTAATAAAGCCTGCTTTATGAGCGGCAGAAAACACATTCTAATAAGGATGCTTTTAGCGGCGGAGGCGGCCTAATCGAGGCAGGTCCGCGTGTCGTACATTGATGAAGGAGAGGGGACGGGTGGAATTAAAGTGCCCAGTGTGTTTTTACTACGCCAGTGTTTTTAGCAGTAATATTTAAAAGCGTGTGATGAATCCATCCGTCATTTTCTGGCTCCGCTGAAACACGCTGTTTCGGGCACGAGCCCTTTCGCGACGCCGCCAGAGGCTGTTTGAGTCCCTTCCCAGAGACGCGCAAGGTCCCAGAGAGCCTTGGTGTCAGAAGAAAATATCGTGAATGTTTTACAGGAGGCTGTAAACAGAGGGCTCACTGTGTATCTTTGTCGTCCAAACACTCCTAACGACCACTTGCGTGTCTGCCCTGTCAGTGGAATCCCTTCGAACACGGGAATCGAATCCTTTGTTTCTTTCACTTGTGCTGTGATTCAGAAAACACTCCTGGAAATGGGCCGTTTGTGATGTCACAAAGGGCACTGATGGCTCACCGATGCTCCTCCAAGGTTTATTCCGCCCCCGCAGCCGTCGCAATCAATAATTCATGGCTTTTTCTTCGTTTTAGCAGAAGGCTGCAACCACAGGGCTAAATACGTAGCTCCTGGGTTGGTCTGCAGAGAGTTTTGGTTAATTAATCATGCCAGGGCCGCTCGTAGTGCCAAGTGCGGGGGCTGAATAAGTCATGTTCTGACACAGCGGCTGCGACGCGGGACCCTCCGACGGAAATCTGAAGCGCGGAGGAAGGGGGAAAACTCCGGGGAGGAGGGAGAGCAGGAAAGGTCGAGGCGGAGTGATAAGGTGACAAGCTGTCCTCGTGTCGCGTCTGCGGCTTGCCTCCATCCCCATGGCGACTCGGGTCCCGGCTAATAAAAATGCAACTGGGCTTCCCGGCCTCGGCCTGACCGCCCCCCACCGCCCCCACCCCCTCACCCCCAACCCTCAGCATCCCACCAAGCAGCCCATCAGCCCTCTCGCACCCTCCCATGCCTCCTTATCTGCCTTCTTCACGCTTTGCTCTCGGAACACGTGCGCTCCAAAATCGGGCGCCCAAATTCCAACAACACACACACACACACACACACACACACACACACACACACACACACACTCTTAGATAATGCTGCCTTGGCTCTCTCTCGGCCTCCTCGTGAGGGAATATGACCTCGGGGCTCTGCCATTAAACAAGCAGAGGCTGTAACGCCAGGCCTCCCTGAGCAGCTACACAGAAAAAGGGAAACTACACCTCTCTCCGTAAGCATCAAGCGTCACTGTCTTCCAAAAAACGGGCTTGACAAATTGGCTATTTGGCTCCGATGATGTCGCGTCGCGGGTGTTTTGTTCTCCGCTGTCTGATTGATGAGCCTGTTTCCGGTTTCTGTTCATCGGAGACGGAAACGCATTTGTTCAACCTTTTTTGAGCCGCGGCTCATTTTTTATGTTGAAAAAAAATCCCATGGCAAACCACCAACCGATATTAGCCTCATAATAACGATATAGTCTCTTAATTGATTTACACCCACTCAGTGCGAAACCTGGGCTTGTTTGCACACAAAGCTGATATCCTGGGAGGAATTGAGGGAGGGAGGAAGGTTTGCGTTCCGTTAAAAGCACAGTCACACGACAATGCAATGTTATTTTTTTTTTTTTTGTGAAATAGGGTAATTTTTCACAGCACACCTGACATTATCTCACGGTACACCAGTGGTTGAAAAATACTGCAGTAGATAAAAGCACGAGTGCGATCAAATGAAGATGTTGTCGTGAACAACGTGCTTTGGAGCGCTTCATCTCTCGGTTAACGACTGTCTCTGCTGCTGCTGCTGCTGCTGCTGCTGCTGCTGAAATGAGATGATGAGCGGGGACTTCCGCAAGCCTCCGAACCTTCCGTCACCTGCGGGCTGGAGTGAAGGTAGGACCAGAGAGCAGCTCAGCGACGGTTCAGCCCCAGCTGAGGCTTGAATGGTCGATTCTGAAATGTCACACAGGGTTTCATTTGGCAACCTGATTGGTGGACTTGGTGAAACTTGAGATAAAAAAATCGTAAAATGAAAAAAAAATGTCCAGCAACACTCAAGTGTCCATCTCAAGAAATCTGTAATAAAGATCTCACTGACATGCATTCATATATATATATAAATACATTCATTGACATTTGACATTCTTTGGATCAAGTTATCTGGGCCTTGCACCTCTTTAGTATTTTATTTGTGAGTGCGTCTTTCTGTCTATTCGCTAGTTTTTAATCGTAACCCTGCATAACTGCAGTATTTGAGGCAACAAGTCAGGGCCACAGACTCTTGTGCACGGCAGCGTTGTCGCTGCCCAGTGTGATGTTTGACTTGAGCAAACACTGATGCTCTCGCAGTGGTAGGGTGGGAGTCTGCAGCGCATCGACACTGAGAGAGACAAACGATCGGGCTCATTTACACCCTGGGCTAATTTAGCGGCGGCAGACACCCGGGCTCACGTGTCATCAGACTGTGGGAGGAAGTTGAAGTGTCCATGGACTCTCTTGCTGCTTGCAGCCGATCCTTTGTCTGCTCTTGGTAACTTCTGCCGCTCGTTGTATCGAGCCGTGAACCTGCAACGCACCTGTTTGTCTCACACAATGTTCAGTAGCCGTGTTCGGCGCGGCGTCGCCCTCCGCTGGGCCTCTAATGAGCTGCGGTAAACAACATTCTAGAGGAGCGAGTCACGGCTGTCTGGAGAAAAAAAGCAGTGCATTAAAATTCAGAACATTGTCGGCGACTCATGCAGCAACTCCTCCTTTGTAATCCACACCGGAAAACCCCAAAGCTTTGCAAATTTGCCAGGTTTGATTGTTTGTTGGCCGCTACCTGCGGCTAGTGGCTCTCAAATGCTACTAGTGCTGCTGCTACTGTCACCGCCATTGCAGAGGTGAAAACCGGCAACACAACATCATTTAAGGAACAAAATAATTTGTTGGATTTTAAAAGCAACTGTTTTTGTCTGGCGTGACCGTATTTTGATTGCCGTAAACGAGGACGCTTGTCCCGGGAATGAGATGTTGAAATGATACTCAAAGCTTTCTTCAAAGATGCTTTATAATTTCAATATATTTAAATTATGTCTCCTCCTCCTCTGAGAAACAATGAAAACCAGGTCCTTTTCATCACTTTATTAGAAAAAAAAAAACGGACATGCGAACAGACATAGTTGGCGTTGCTAGCGCGCTGCTAGCTAAAGTTAGCTTCAGCTGCACTGGTCTTTTACCCATAAGTCTTTATGGGTGGTGTATCATTAAACCTTTCAGTGAAATGTGAAAAACTTTACTGGGCCCTCAGTCCGGCTAGCGTAGCGGAGGTTGGCCGGTGGTCGGGCGTGTTTCATGATGTCGCTGAGGAAACGTCGCGCAGCCTCAACAGTTTTGGCCCATCAATATAAAATGCTTCCGCTCCAGTTTGCCCCTCGCAGGCATCGATCCCAGCTTGAACAAATCGCTGTCATTTCCTTTCGCCAGCGTCGCTAATGCACCTAATCTGTTATGATACGGCAGTGACAGGAGGAGAATTAGAGGGCAATTGCAGCCGTGTGTCTGAATTAGGCCTCCGTAAAAGAAAAAATTCTCCCTTCCCTCCCTCCCTCCCTCCCTACCTCGCTCTGCTAGATTTGCTTTAGCCGCTGTTGCGCTAACAGCCTTGGGGTGGGGTTGTGGGGGTGGGGGGGTGTACGGCACACCTAATGGGCCAATGAGACGCCCCTCCCCCAACCCCTGCCGCTCGGCCGGTGTGACTCTTGCGCCCTTGCGCTCGCCGGGACTGAATTGCACCTGGGCGATGCGTCGCGGCCCCTCGGAGAGCCGAGCCGCACTCATTAAGTGCTGGCCGCCGCGGGGTAAGTCGTCAAGGTCGCTCGGTCCACGCTTGGAAAGAGCGGCGGCCCAAGGAGGGATTCAAGGGTCCGGAAGCAGGCGCCAACACCTTCTTCACCTCCCCCCTTCTGCGGCGGCCTCTCCCCTGCTCCAGCAATTAAGCTCCGCCCTCTTCCTTCCAAATCTGCCGTTTATCCTCTCTACTCCGCTGGACCCTTTCATCTTTCCCCATCCTCCTCCTCTTCCTACTGCACCCCCAGCTCTCTTCTTCTTCAAGTGTGACTAGCCTGCTGATTTATCAGTTTGTATATATTGTATGTATACCTATTTTAAATGTTAAATTAGTGAAATTTTAGGTCAATCTGTATGTATTCAAGCCACTTTGTCTTTATTGTGCAAATGTACCCTGTGAAATGTGCAATAAAACGTAATTGTAAAAATCAAAAAAATCTTTTCTTCTTCCTCTCCTTCTTCATCTCTTCTTCTTCTTCTTGGGTTTCTCCTCCCAGACGGATCGGGAGACGGCGCGAGAGAGCGAGATCCCCCCAGACACGAGCGAGATCAATGGGCGCGATAGATAGGAGCCTGTGAGAGTGCGGGGGTGGGGGTGGGGCAGAAGGGAGGGAGAGAAGGAGGGGCCGAGGATGAGGGGGAGGGAAAGGAAATTAGACGGCGGCGCTCACCGCCAGCAGACTTCTTATTTCCACAAGTCTCTCATTCCCGGTCTCCTCTCGCCTCCTCTACCTTGCCCCCCCCCCCCCCCCCGGAAAAAGAAAAAAAAAACCTCCTCGCCTCCTCACCTGACCGCTGTTCAGGCTGGCGAGCATGAGCCCTGTTCAGCCCCTGGCCTGGTGTGACCTCTGCACTGGGCTGGAGAGGGTGGTGATTGGGGGAGGGGGGGGTCTGGACAGCATAAAGCTGGATGAGTGACAGAAAAGAGCATCTGTGACAGAAACCCACCGGCAGACGTCTCATGCATTATTCAGTCAGCGGAGGTATGACACGGGCGGGAGTGCGAGCGAGTCCGTGCTGCGAGCACGCTTTTGTTTTGTGTGTGTGTGTGTGTGTGTGTGTGTGTGTGTTTGTGTGTGTGTGTGTGTTTGGGTGGGGGTTCATCGGTTGGGCCATGAATCTTGTGTGCAATTTGAGCCCTTTGGTCCAATAAATGGGGTTGAAACAAAGGAGGAACACAAGAACAAACCTAGTTGCAAATGGCACAGGTTTCTCAGGCTGTCGTCTCCAGTTTTGCTCTTTAAAAATCATGCTTAAAATGAGAAATAATATTAATCCCTCGTCTTCGTTGCCATTTGTTGCCTTCAGTGGGAAAGTTAGTTTTTGATTTGAAAGCCAGCGGGTCTTTCACTCTCCTTTGCTCCCAATCTCCAGTCTAGCTCTGCTGTTCCACCTGCTGCTTCTGGGCTACGTTGTGGCGGTCAAACTCTTATCAGTTGAGAAAAAATAGATTCTTTGTGAACTTTGTCCTTGTCATTTCAAACGTGCTTCTGATCTTATTAATTATTATTAATCATTATTAATCGTTACTCCCTTCATTCCCCTTGTTGCATGACATGTTGCATCCTGTCAATTCGAAAAGAATTTTCTTTAGTTTTACCTTTAAAACGAGGACGTGTCGGCGGTTAACTCACATTATCAGTAGCAGCGTCTTTCCATCGGTGGTCGTGTCTTCTATTGAAATAGAAAACGTGAATTAAAGCCTGGACTATTTCACTGTACCCCTTTAGCGTTTTACTCCCCGTCTGTCTCAAAGTTTCCTCAGCAGCATTACCTGAAAAACACCGACATGCACAACAGACACAGACAAATGCGTCTCTCTTCCCGCCGATCAATACTTCCACGCAGCACCGTCGTTTTTACTTCTGTGATGCTCGCTGAGGCATTTTGCCCACCTCCGTTGCCAGAATCAATGGTGGATTTTTCTATTTTTCTGTTTTTCTCTCAATAAGTCAACACGGATAGACAGACATAAAATGACGACGTGAGTGTTTTTTCTTTGGTTTTGTTTAGTTTGATTTTTTTTTTGTTCCCAGACGGCTGAAATTACTTCAGGAGACAAAAGAAGGAAAGCAGCGCTCCAACACCTAACTGCATAGAGTCGTTCTCGCCCTGCAGATCCAATTGTGCTTTTCTTTTTCGTTCAGAATCTGAGGACTGTAAAACAGCTCAACTCTTGATGTGAATCGTCAACGCTTATCTGAGAGGTTATTTTTTCTGAGCGAATGCCTTCCGGTGCGATGATGTCTGAACCAAAACACTTCTGAACCACAACATTTCAAACCAGGTGCTATGAAACATTTATTTATAAACGCTTTTTTACACTTATTTGGATATGTAACTAATTTGTATATACATTTTCATTCATTCATTCATTTTCCATACCCGCTTAGTCCCGAGCTCAGGGTCACGGGGGTCTGCTGGAGCCTATCCCAGCTGGCATAGGGCGAAGGCGAAGTCACCAGTTCATCGCAGGGCCACATAGGAACAGACAACCATTCACACTCACATGCACACCTACGGACAATTTAGAACGTTCAATTGACCTCACATGCATGTTTTTGGAGTGTGGGAGGAAGCCGGAGAACCCGGAGAGAACCCACACAGACACAGGGAGAACATGCAAACTCCACACAGAAAGGTCCCAGGCCCGGAATCAAACCCACAACCTTCTTGCTGTGAGGCGGCAGCGCTAACCACTGCGCCACCGTGTCGCCCTATATACATTTTCTTTCTTTTTAATTCATTCTTTGCACTCCTTTTTAATTATTCCATTTGCACTGTAAATGCGGCTGTAACAACTCAAATTTCCCCAATGTGGGATAAATGAAGGCATTCTTATTCTTAACTAACAGCATTTGCCGAATCACAGTAGCTGCGTTTCCATGACAGTTTTTTTTTTTTTTTCGCAAAATTAAAGCAATATTTCTAAAATTTCGACAAAGTACAGTTGCAACTCGCAGGTTTTTCCCTTGAGTGGTGCGAAGCGCACAAGCCGTAATTCTGGTAAAATCTCGTCCCGCCAGATTTCTGAGAATTACGTTTGCTTTTGTTTGTTTATGTTTGTTTGCCGTCAAGAATGGTTGTTGTATTTTTCTCTTTTAATTACTTCATCCTCCGTGCAAACGTAACGCGGCATTTTCACTTGAAGTGAACTGGTCAGGTGACCCCTTGAGGTTTAGCTGCTTCCATTTCCAGTTTTCCTTGCGATATTTAGGTTTTGCGTGATTCTGCGGCTAATGGAAACGCAACTAGAGATGAAACTAGGAGGGGAGGGGCAGGGGGGGCTTCCCCTTTTGGCTTTTGACAGATATTTTTAGCTTTTGCAGTTGTCCAAAAATCCCATGACACGGTCGGAATCCATACAGATTACCGGTCCATAAGTCTTTGACGTCGGTGGGGTTGGAGGGTTGGGGTGCGAGATTGGTCGACCGCGGAGACGGCGCATTGATTCACTTCGAGCGGATGAAATTAGAATCGGATTCATGGGCTCCGATGCAACTCCTAAGATACTGATTATTAACTGATTACCCTCCATTAGGTTAGCAGGTCAGGGGAAGGGTGCGTGTTGGGGGGGCAGGGGGCGGCTCCCTGGTGGTTCAAATAATCATGTTTTTTGGGGCTTGGGGGAGGTGGATTTACCAGCGGTAATCAAATGATCTGTCGCGATCTGCTTTCGTAATCAATTTGCGCCAGTCCATTACCACCGCTGGAGCGGGAGGCCTCCGTCACTCCCCGGGATGAGTGAAAACATTACAGGGATTTTCCATGGAGTGGAAGGGGAGAGAAACATCATATTCCCTGATGTCATTTGGGCGCAGGATTTCCTCACGCCATCCGGTGGCGGGAGGGCTAAGCTGTTAATTGAATTTGATGGCACATCTGCCGTTTTATGAAATGACATAAGTCGGCGTGGCCTACTTCCCACTCACGTCACCGCTCCCACTCTTCTTCTTCTTTTTTATTTTTTTTACCCCCCCCCCCCCCCCCCCCCCCCAACCACTTCCGCCCTCTCTGTGATGGTGGATGATTAAATAAAGATGCAACCCCTTTCTGTCCATCAGCTGTTGTTCAGCAACAGCCAATTTTCAAACGGCGGCGGCGGCGGCCATCCGTAATGTCTTTGGCGAGCAGCAGCTTCTTTTTTTTGTTGAAATTCCCAGACATGGAAGGCGTCCAGCTTTATTTACATCTTTTCCGCAACATTCTGTCAAGCATGTCGTGAATCAGGAACGAGGCCCCCGCTGCCAGGACGAATTAACGATACGATCGCCGGCACTTATGCAAATGCTGCGGGATGAAAAATAAATGAATAAACACTTGGCGCGCGCTTAACAACAGCTAAGCGAGTAGGAGCGACGTTTGCCAGCGTCTAGCCTCGTCCGCTTCTTTGCGTCAGCCAATAAAGTGGCCTGTGGCTGAGTGGGGGTGGATGGGACACGGTTAGTTCGGCGTGCCTGCCTGTCCTTCGATTAGTTCGCTGAACTGAATTTGGCCCCTTGTGTCATTTAAAATTGTATTTTTTGGGATTTGGATCGTGCCGCCTCACAGCAAGCAGGTTGTGGGTTTGATTCCGGGCCTTGGGGCCTTTTTGTGAGGAGTTTGCATGTTCTCCCTGTGTCTGCGTGGGTTCTCTCCGGGTTCTCCGGCTTCCTCCCAAGGTCCAAAAACATGCATGTGAGGTGAATTGGTAACTCCAAATTGTCCGTAGGTGTGTGTGAATGGTTGCTTGTCCCTGAGAGGCCCTGCGATGACCTGGTATCTAGTCCAGGGTGCCACCCTGCCTTCGCCCTATGACAGCTGGGTGAGGCTCCAGCAGACCCCGTGACCCTGAGCTCAGGAAGAAGCGGGTATGGAAGATGGATGGATGGATGGATTTGTATCATTTTCAGTTCATCCCCAATGGTCTTTTTTTCTCCAATTGTGAACGATCTCGTCTTCAAACGTGAACCTCCCCTCGACATCACCCTTCACATGCTGCGCTTCTCCTCTTCTCCTCTTGAAAGCAACTTGGAATTCTTCCAGTTTTATTCGTTCCGTTTTCAAAAAATTCTGAATGATTATTGAAAAAAAAAAAAAAACCCAGATCAAAAACTACATAAAATAGAACAACTGCATATTTTCTTTTAGATCCTAAGAGGTTTAAACTTTGAAAACACTGATTAATTCCAAGAGCACTTTCCAAAACTGCCCCGCTAGCCCCGACGATCGCCAACAAAAAGCATCTCGCAGGATCTTTGCGCGGCAACCTTGGCGTAGCCGCATCGACGGCGGCATTAGCCCCCGAGAACCAAGGGAAGATGAAGGTTCCAGGGCCCCCTCGTCTTGCTGCTGGAGAGGGCGATGCGAGGGGAGGTCGCGGGCATCGACGCTTCGCTGGGGGAAAAGACGGGGGAAGAGATGGATGAGGCGGAGGGATCAGGAGGGGGAGGAGCGGAGGAGGAGAGAGACGTGGAAAGCTCTGGACGGTTCAGTGAGTATTGATCCGGCGTTCGGGCGCTAGACGATGGATCATGAACCCTTCTCTGTGGCGTTGGAGGAGGGAAAGGTTTTTTTTTCCGCTCCCTCTGAATATCGCTCTCCGTTTAGAAAAACGTTCCACCGCTCCTCTACCCCATCTCCATCTCTCCAGGGAGGTGGTGTGGGTGGGGGCGCCGTCCTGCTTCACTGGCTCCATATTTTTCACCTCAGTAGTACACACGAAAACACACAGCGATTGACTGCAGTCGGGATTAAAGAGGATCACGAGGTCCATGATAGTGAAGGCGTCAGATAATCAGATGTACATTTCGGGCAAAATTCAAAAGTCAGAAATTAGGGGAAAAAAAATCCATCCTTCCTTCCTCCGCTTCTCTGTAAATCTGGGCAGTTCTCAGTGGAAAGCCCTATGTGATGTCACAGACCTCTCCCAGGTTGCTTACCGCACCCCCTGGCCAGATGTTTGTCAGAGCAGCAGTGTTCGCAGGAAGCTAAAACTGAGCATTTCTGCAAGAGGATATGCAATTGTGTTAAAAATAAATAATAATAGCATTGTGTTTAAAAACATGAGTAAATTGCAAAATATTTATCATAGTTTTTATTTTGATGCATTGGAAACACTGTAATTTAGCTCCTAATTTAAAATGTGGAGAAAAATGTCTCCATTTCTCGAGTGCTCCACAGAAAATGAAGAAAAACAAAGACTGAGCTGTTGCATTATAAGGATTTTACTGCTATTATTTTCAACTCACCTGCAAACAGAAGGCTAAATATACTGTTATTGGAAGACCATTGTTTGGTTTTTTTTGGAGGGTGGGTGAGGGGGTTGTCTGATTTGGGATGATGAACCATGCTTGCTGCTGTCTGAAGACTATTTGGTTTCATGGATCAGATTAATTTTTTCTTTCTACTGCCCCTTGAGCCGAGTTGCTTACCTCGAGGCTTCATGCTGCTGCGAGACGCCAACCACCAGCCACTGCGAGCTGCAGCGCGCCGCCACGTGCATGTAAAACGCCTGCCAAACCCTGTCGGGAACGAGACGAACAAAAATGCGGCACACCGAGGAAAAGTCTTGGATGCCTTTCTTTCTTTCTTCTCGTTTTAAATGTGAACACGCCGCCCTGTTCTGATAAGACTTCCGCCACCGCCGCCGCGCCGCCCATGCTAATCCCTTTAGCAGCAGCTGGGTTTGCACCCACTTCCTGTGTTTCTCCTTCATCTTCTTCCGTGGCTTTTTCCGAAAGGAATTCCCAGCAGTCTCTTTTGTGGGTTTTCTTCTCAACAGGAAGGAAGCGGATTGGTTTGGTTTGGGAGCCCCGAGGCCGACTGAGAACTCTTTCTACCGGAGCTCAGCAACATGGGTTCCTTCAGAGCTGGAAATCTCAGCACTGCCTCATCTCTGGTGAATGCCCTGCTGTTTCTTTCCTCTCCGTATTTATCTGTCTCTCCCAACCTGCCCCTCCGCAGTATGACGCTCCCTGTAAACGATTCCGATGTCCCCCAGTGCCCCTCCCAGCGTCCCCCTCTCCCCAATCTCATTTCGCTCGGTCACGAAGTCACGCGTGACACTGGGGGGAGTGTCGAGCTCGTTGGAGAGCTGGCTGCAGAAGCCTGAACTCCTGCCTTCGCCCCTCTCTCCTCCACCCTCCCCAGCCCCCACCTGCACCTTTGTTCATTGTCTTCCGTATCTGAATTCAACGGCGAATGACGGCGACTGTCGGAGCCCATTTCTGTGTTTAAAGTAGCTTATTTCCTATGGACTGTGTGTATGTGATTGGTGTGATTTTCTGTTTTGGTGTGGTCCTCCTGTAGGTGCTCAGGCCTATAAGCCAAGTTGATCCCTTGCAGTGGTGGTTTTTGGCTGGAAAGCGTACGGTCCTTAGGCCTGGCATGGGCAAACTACGGCCTGGGGGCCATATGGGTCCCCTTCGATTTTTAAATCCGTCCCTCCGAATTTGAAGCAATTATATTCATTGTAAGTAGGTAATAAGATAGCTGTATTTTATCCATTTTCCAGTATTTTAAGAGTCATTTCAATAAAGAGCTAAATACCGTGGGGCTTGAAAGACACTGATTTTGTTGTAACGCTTTTGTTCATTTTCAATTGACATTAAATCGCGTTTTCTACATATCCCATGATGCATTTTTCCTCCTCTGAGGTGGCTCACCAAATCACTCCATCCATCTGCTGCTGCTCCGGCCCCTCTGTCACATTTTACAACCCACTGTGGCCGCACCAGTCAAAAGGTTTGTCGTATTTGCTTGCCAGTGTGCTGTCTTATTTCATCATTTTTAACATCATCATTTTGTATGGAAAATAAATCATCATTATCACCTTTTTAATTTCCAATCAACGACCTTGACCTGGACATTCTGTTTCAAGCATCTACTCCAGCCCACCCAGCCAAACCCAGAGTGATGAAGACAACTGGAAATGTTGTCGTCACTGCAGCGACAGTTGGAGCATTAAAGTGTTTTCAAAGCGTGACGTTTTCCTCCGCTGTTCCACAGTCGTTAGACCACGTCTGTGCGTCAAATTCAATGCGTGCACACCTATATAAATGATGGAACGTTGTCCACATTGTTTTCCCGCGCTGGACAGGGAATCTCAGTACTTCAACGACGCTCGTGGTGACACTCCCAGCTGCAGCATGCCGGCGAATTACCGCGTGAGCTTTGGCGAGGGTGGCGGTGGAACAATCACGCATATGAACTCCCGATATGAAAGCGTAATCCCCGCGAGTACGCGTCGGAAAAGTGCTGACCCGAAACACGCAGCGCTCATCCAGGGGAATAAACCTGCGACCTTGGAGGCACCCGCAAAGTCAGACTCGCGTCGAAAGAGCAACGAAGGGGAGAAATGGAGATTACGTGGATCGAAAGGTGCGAACCCGCGCGCATCAATCGGCATTTCCCAACGACGGCGGGCGATCGGCGCAAGCTCTGAGCAAATGTCGGAGGCTGGCTCGCCTCCAGCTGACACGAGGAGATGGATGGATGGATGGATGGAGGGAGGGAGGGAGTGAGGGAGGGAAGGGACTAAAAAAAAAGAAGGGGAGGATGTGAGTCTCTGCACCTGGGCCCACACAACACACTGGCCGCGTGTGGAGCAGGAGGGCCTGGAGGACAGAGGAGGAGAAGGTGAAGAGGAAGAGGAGGAGAGAGAGGGAGAGCGATGAGGAAGCGGTCAGGTGCCAGAGCCGGTAATGAATGTTCGACAAATGCCAACGGTGTTGTTTGCTGAACTGAATAGTTGTTTTTTTTTCTGAAGTGAAACCTCGCAAGGCTCCAATTTCAGGTCCAAAATCTCGCACAGTCATCTTTGCCAAGACCAGACTAACTCCTTCATCCTTCTTCCTGCTTCCCTTCTTCAGCAGTGAGGCAAAGCAGGTGGTATCTATCTATCTATCTATCTATCTATCATATGTCTGTGCCGCCTTTAAAAACAAGCACAGAAGAAGAAAATGATGTAAAGGAAGTGGCTCCTGCTTAAGAGACTGGATGTTTTTATTAACCGCACGGTGAGAAGTGACCCTTTCATTTATTTTTTCCATACTACTGAGTGAGTCACGCGGTCCAAGGTCGCTGTTCAACGGGCTTAAACAAAATTCTAAAAGCAAAAGAACTGTAGAAACAAGAGTGAGTCTCGGTATGCAGCCAAAACCTCTGACGCTGCCTCCTCCAAACTTCCGGGCGCAAAATATTTCAGCGGAGTTTTGACCCCAACGCTGCACATATTCGTGCTGTTTATTTGTTTTGGACTTTTCACTTTAGGTAATTGATTTTGCCACAAGCTTTTGTCAAGCGCCGCAGAGCTTCGTGGCTCGTCGGATGTACTGTAGCTCTGTGGCTCCTTGCTGGGACAAACTGCGGTCTCATTTTCGATGACCCCTTTCCATTTCGTTTTTTTTTCCGTTTCGGCCACTTTGATGAAAACGCAGCATTTCCCCATTCATTCGACCCTCCGACTGTCCAAAGCTCCAGCGCCCTGCAGTGATGCGTCTCAGTGTTCCAAGTGCATCTTGCCAACAGTGCCCCGCGTGTTTGTCCATGCGCGTGCTTGCATACGCACACAAGAGTCGCTCTCTCGCAAGCGTTCGTGCACGGGAGGCTCTTCGGTGTTTGGACCGAAAAAGCCCAACCGGGAATTCTGAGGGAACGCGACGGCAGTCCGACGGCGTCAAACCGGCTCTCGGCGCGCTCGCATTAACAGCGAGCGCGCCTGCGCACGTGCAGCGATTTAGGCAAAAGGCTGCGCGCTGAGTCATGAGCGCTGTGCCAGCACGTGGCGTTCCATCCCTGCCGGCTCGGAATATGTGTCACCAGTTACGCAACCGCAAACGCAGAATCACCGCTTGCGGTGATCGTTGCAATTCTGGAATTTCAAACTCGATTCTTTTTCCCGGCTTATTGCTGTTGAGGAGGGAAAGTAGCTCCTTTTTAATCGACAAAGTCTCCACAGTGAGCCGTTCACTGGAGGCCTTTCTTTTGTCGCCGCCCCCTCCGAGCAGAAATTCAAATCCCCTGCATATCGCCTTTGCTGCATTTGTCACGTTGGGCCTAATCATCGCCATCCATCTTATTGATGCCGGGACAGGAAATTAATTATGAGCCTAAGTTCCTGTTTAATGAATTTGCAGAGACAGTCAGACACTGGGATGCATTTGTGGAATAGAGAGCTGGACCCAGATCTGCGAGCGGTTGGGGGGGTGGGGGGGTGGGGGGGTCCACGTGCTCGGCACATCAATGCACGGAACGCTGCGCCGCGTCGTGACAGAGCGTTTCTGTATAGTGGACACACACACACACGCACACACACGCAGAGACACGAGGTCGAAGGCTGGCTCCGAGCACACGCGGCGTCACATGGAAGACGCAGGGCGACGGGGGGGCAGAATGCAAGACAGCGTTACGTAACGACGCATAAATATTGTAAGGTCCATGTTTACTGTTTTGCCATGAATAATACACGGCGCTGCGCCCGCGTCTTTTGTCAGTAAATGCGATTCCCGGGGTTTCCTGGGGTCGGCGGATGCTCCAGTGTGCATGTGTGCGTATGCATAATATATGCGTCGGGGGTGAGAATCAGTAAATGTGTGTGTGTGTGTGTGTGTAATTGACATCAAACAAACCCGGCAGACAGACGCGCAGACAGGGGGCAGGGTCCTCGGGATGGGCTTTGAACTAGCGGAGTGCGCGGAGAGGAGCGAGGCGTCAACATGAGACTGGGACTGGCAGAGTTGCATCAAAGAGAGCCGGATTCAGGAATCAGGCTTTCAGGGATTCCTCCGCACGCCGAGATTTGTGCTACGGCAGCGGGTTGGTGTCACAACAAAAGGGGCTTCTCCTGTTTGCGTTAGCAGCAAACAAAAGTCGGAGTGTAAATGAATGATTTATAGGTTGTGTGTGAGTCAGAGGTTGAGGTTTTCAGCAGCGGGGGGGGTGATCTGTTGCTGCAGACGCCACCACCACGTCCCGCTGGGTGACGTCTTGGGTGAATCTTGCCCAGATTTTTTTTTTTTGGGGGGGGGCACTTGTTAATGTCTCAGAATAGCAGTGCTGAAAGAATACTTCCAGACAACAAGCCTTGATGTTGCGCAGAGAGCCATGAGTCGCAAATTGAAGTCCGGAATTTTGCTGATTCGTCTTGAAAGCCTCAGATCGGATTTGACACATTTTGACCCGACCAGTCAACATCTTTTAGGGAGATCGGGCTTTTTTTTTTTTTTTTTGATTGTGGACAGCACAAGTTCATATGCATACGTTTTTGATGTTAAGCACATGACCTACTCTGTCAAATGTTTGCTTTCATTGGCTCAAATTGGGGGAAAAGGAAGGATTTGAGGATATCTCATGAATTTGTGAACCAAAACATCTGAGGCGTTAGAATTTAAGCAGAAGGAACTCTTAGAATTAGTTTTGTGATGCACATGATAATAGAAAGGATTTTTTTATATATGTATTTTTTACTTTTATACATTTTTATACAAGTGGTTGTTTCAGCTGGTTCTGGAGTTGTTTGAGCCCCTTTCCCATTTCTTGCATTTTTTTTCCGTTTCAAATAATCGCTTCATGGAATTGAATCAAAGAAAGTAACTGATTAATTGATGACGAAAATAATTTATTGGTTCAGCTCTGCTTGGATTGAAACCAAAGATGCAGGCTAAAAGCTGCTGTCCAAGGCCAAAGAAAAAAATTAAATAAAACGAAAAAAACAATCCTGGCCTCTGCTGCTGACAACAAGGAGACTCGACGAGCAATTAAAAAATGTAGCATATTGTAGCAAACGTGCATTTGTGTCATCAAATGTGTCACATCCCAGCATTCGCACGTATGCGTTGACGCACCCATACAGCTTGCTCGCATCGCATGCACACACCAAGAAACCACAGGGGCGCCGCACACGCTCCCCTGCCCACACTCACACACATGCATGATGACAGATGTACAAAAACCACACACACGCACACACACACGCACACACACACACAAACACACACACACACACGTGAAATGAGCGATGCTGATCCATCTGGACCCGCAGCTGACTGCTGACTGCTGCCTGCGTGGATGATCGGGGGAGGCTGACGTCGGCACGGTGACAGAAGCGCAATCAGACAGGAGCGTGAAGGAGGAAGGGCGGCGGCGGTGGTGGGTGGGTGGGTGGTTGGGGGGGGGGGTTTGGAGAGAAAAATAAGCAGAAGAGCTTCCTGGCTGGACAAGTCTTTGTCTCTCTGTCCTGAGGCACGCTTTAATCTCTCAGCTCGTTACACACAGCAGGTGCACAAACACTCTCTCTCTCTCTCTCTCTCCCCCCCCCCCCGCCCGTTCTTCTCTCCTCGCCTCACCTCGTCTACCTCTCCCTCTTTTCCCCCCGTGCGCTCGGATGCTTTGGCCACGCTGAAGGCGGAGAGAATTGACACATCCGCAACTTTTTATCCCCCTCCGAGCTCTTCCCCCGGCCGCTATTCTCTCGCTCCGGCGTGCTGAAAAATAGAAGACGATGAGAGGGTTGCCGCTCTGCCGAGACGGGCGCGCGAGGTAAACATTGACAGGCTGGGGAGCGACAGACGCACCGTGACCTTTGTTTGCCCCCTTTCGCCCAAGTATGGATTGCAGATGGGGTTGTTTTTTCACGGTGGATGAGCACACACACACACACACACACACACACACCAAACACACACACTAGGTTTGGTCCCAGTAGGAGAGATGGTGCTCGAATGCAGCGGGAGATGAGTCACCCCGTCTCCATATGTCACACCCATTTCTTCCTCCATCATCCACCAATTAGTCACCCGAACCCCTTTCGCCGTCCACCCGCCAACCCTCTCCTCCTCGCTCCTCCTCGCCCTCGTCCGCTATTTATTGGCGGAGTGATGTCACCAGTGGAAGAATGAGCTTTTGGCGCTTTGCGTGACGACTAAGCGTGCGTTACCTCAGCGCACTGTAGCTATGATTACATGCGCACATTAATCCAATTCGATCGAAACCTTGGCTGATCGTAAATTCCAAATCCACTGCTTACATGGACACTAAATAAAACCATCCGATCGTGACGTGCGTATACATGCACCAAGCGTTTAATCAGAGTGAATCATTTGGGCATGCGCGGAGTTGTCTAATTTTCCGGAAATTAGCAGTAGAAGAAGAAGCTGTACTTCCGCCTGTGTTGTAAATAAACGCCGCGTTGTCCGCACGTCCTCGGCTCGTTCAAAAGCCTTCAAACTTCTCCAGCCGTTTTTTTTATTTGTTCTGTCGTTTCGTTTATGTTTCGCGAAAAAAAATGACCGGCTGCCGCTAAGGCGGAAATGCGTCACGAACCACCTCTCTCATTCGGAATAAAACTTTGTTCCGAACGGACTGGATCGGATCAGAATCTTCCGATTGCCGTGTTTACATGAAGCATTTTTAATCTGATTGGGCCTTTATTCAGATTATGTGTGTCCATGTAAATGCAGCTTGTGACACGCAGACCCAAAATAGCACTGAGTCAACCTGCGCCTGTTGCCCAAGTCCGTTCCGTGGTTTAATTTATAATTGATGAAATGCAAATGACAAGCGGAGCCCAAATCAACGTCTGGTGGACAAACACAAGCGCCATTTGTGGGAACGTTGCTAAATCGAGCGCGGCTGTCTTTCGCAAATGCCGGCAAATGGCGATGTTCAACACCAAGGCTGCCAAGTTCCAGTTTCACTCGCCGAAACCCCAGGTGGAGGTCCTCAGAGGCATTGCACAGGAAGCAGAGGTTGACTCAGGCAAGGCTCTCGCAGGTGGCCAATCTGTGAAAGCAAAGAAATCCAAAGAGGGGAGCAAAAAAAGAAATGGGAAGAGTTGTGTGCTGAGGCACTGAGACCAAGTCTGCCATTGGAGGCGGCTGTGAAGACGCATGAATAATGAATGTTGTGCAGCGTATCTTTTGATCAGGTTAATGGACAGGACAAGAAACGTGATACTACAGGACATCATCAACACGCCATAGATCATCGTCTGGAAACCCCTGAGATGGTCGTGACACGTTGAGTCTTCCAGTAGACCAGCTGCAGGTTGGGAAACACTCAGACCTGCAGCCTGTCTGGCACCAACAACCACCTTCAGGGCACTTGAATCCACTTTCTTCCCCCATTCTGATGCTGCTTTGAATTCCGGTAAGTCGTCCTCACAACGTCTTACTCACTCAGACTGAGTTCCTCGCCTTCCTACTGGAACGTCAGGCGACAAGTACCCTCCGTTTGCTCCCTGGAGACCCATCTCGCTTCGGGTCTCCCTTAAACATATGTCTCCATGTCTCCCTCGGCCTCCCCCTCTGCCCATCGCCACACTCGCTGGTCTCCCTCTCGGCAGAGAGTCAGACAGCGCATCCATACCTAATGAAGCGGCCGCCGAGCGCACGGCGACTTTAAATCAGGCCGCATTGACGCAACAACACATTTCAGGGTGACATGGACGTTGAACGTCTGAACTCTGGCTATTTTTAAATACACGCCGCCGGAGTCATTTCGGCGGGCCTTTATTGCATCACGTTACATCACGGCGGCGGGAGAGGATTGACGAGTCCACAGTTTAGCGCCGCTGCAAATGAGGGCAAAAGACGTTTTCGCTCTCTTTAGAAATGATAATCATCGCACTCGCCGGGAACAAGCTGATCGTGTTTGTATCCCGGCGCCCTTCCTCCGACGCGTAGTCCGTAATCATTGTAATTATTTACCGCTCAAAGAGGAGAAATTTGCAAGTGCCAGGCAGATTTTTCCTTGTGCACTGAGAAGCGAGAGCGGGACGAGGTGAAGTGTGGCCGTAACGGGGCCGTGGAGAGGCTCCAGACGAACAGGGGCGGAGTGGCAACTGAAGTGTCGCGCTTTACTTTCCTCTCCCTCTTCTGTCCTATTTGCGGCATTTATGGTATGATTAATTTCTGCGTCGCCATGGAGACTGCGAGGCAACAATCAGTGCCGGCGAGTCGCAAGTGGCGCCCCGAACAAAAAGGCAGTAATGAAAGAAAAAGGTCTGAGAAAAACATTGACGCCGCCGCCAAGAACGGCGGAACGAGGGTTTGGGGGAGAAGCGCTGCTTCTTTTTTTTCCTCTCCCCATTGTTTGCCTTGAAAGACGGGACGAATTTAAGGGATGAAATTTAAGTGCAGTTAGGGACCCCTTATAATTTTGAGAGTCATTATCCCTGAGACAATAAATAAGGCAATCAGTCATCCGTAATAAGAGCGAGATTGGGTGCACTTAAGTGAATAAAGGCTAAATGTTTCTGAGCGGTTTCAATAGAGGCAGAGTTGCTTTGTGTACCGCTCCGCCACCGTCTTGTGTTTGTCAAAGCCGATGCCTGTCTGCAATTTAGAAAAAGGAAAAAAGAAAAAAAAACACACACACACACACACACACACACACACACACAAATCACGCACACACTGGCTTCACCGCTACGCTCACACCTCTGGGTTGGAGAGAAGGTCGGCTTCCCGTCCAGTCAGGCGTTGGATTAATGTGTTCATCTGGCCTCTAGCTTCACTTTCAAGATGAATATTATTCATCTTTTCTTCTTTCTTTCTTTCTTTTTTTTTTTAGTCAGGGTGCAAATGAAAGGAAGGCGCTGTGAAGGAAAGAACATACATCAAGCTGGCCACTCGTCAGGGGGGGGGGAGAGCATTTGGCAAGTCTTGCATCATCCTATCTGTCTTCTTCATCTGTCTTCGTGCCTTTCCTCTTTCTTTGGTCTGGCGTTCTCGCTCTCCTCCAACTCTTTGGGTGCCAACTTTAATGAAACACTAATAGGTTTGAAGCCGTTATAGAGACTCGCGCAAGTTCGCCCCGTATGAAGTCTGCAGAACGGAAGCTTGGATATTGGCAATTAGTTTCGCGACGAGGACTTTGTGGCGTCGCGGCAAACGTTTGGGGCAAGGGTCGCGCTGCCGCCGGTCCCCCTAGTGGCGCAATCCGAGTATGACATTCACCTGTAAGGAAGAAGGAGAAGCGCTGTTGGCCGAGCTGCTTCTCCTGAGCAAGGAGATGAGTCATTAGTCAGTAATACCCAAAGCAAATTTGTTCAGGTAATGCACTGTAAGCCTCTATAGATGGTTTGCCAGCATCAAGTGTTCAAACTGGGCTTTCTGCGTATTCTCCACGTCTTTGAATTTTATTAGTCTTTTTTGGCAGATTAGCGCCTTTTGGAAACATCAACACGAGCTTGTTGCTTCTCAAATCTTTCACCTGATCCCAAAACATGGTATTAAAACCCTTGAAGATTTCTGACTTGGATTTGGATTGGACAGCTTGATTCAAGTGTCAAGTTCCAGCTGCGACATGCCATTATTCTTTTTAAAGGTCCCTTATATCGGGGGTGCGTTTTTCATCCTGGACGACAGGGGAGGAGCCTCGCAGACGTATTCCTCAAAAGCTCTTCATCAACCTCCTGAAAATAGCATATTTAGTCCTCTGGAGAGGACGGTAACAATAATATTTTTGGAGGAAATAAATACAGTCAGGGCGACACGGTGGCGCAGTGGTTAGCGCTGCCACCTCACAGCAAGAAGGTCGTGGGTTCGATTCCGGGCCTGGGACCTTTCTGTGTGGAGTTTGCATGTTCTCCCTGTGTCTGCGTGGGTTCTCTCCGGGTTCTCCGGCTTCCTCCCACACTCCAAAAACATGCATGTGAGGTCAATTGAACATTCTAAATTGTCCGTAGGTGTGCATGTGAGTGTGAATGGTTGTTTGTCTCTATGTGGCCCTGCGATGAACTGGCGACTTGTCCAGGGTGTCACCCTGCCTTCGCCCTAAGACAGCTGGGAGAGGCTCCAGCAGACCCCCGTGACCCTGAATAGGAATAAGTATAGAAGATGAATGAATGAATGAATGAATAAATACAGTCATGGAGAAAGTTGAAATGTCCTCCTGTATTTTGGCACACTTGTCTCTGTTCACTGGAGTATTTTTACAATCCAAAATCCAGAGTCAAGTTCCAATAAGCTCCGCGGTGGCGCTGCCTGAACCGAGGCGTCCCCTCTCTCAGGCGAGTGGGCAGGGTGATGAAACACGGACAGACGCCCCCACACCTTGGTGAGCAGATCGGTATCGCAGCAGGGCCGACCCAAGTCCAAGGCACCCCTGGGGAGGTGTGTGTCTGTCTTCGCGTTTGATCGCGTGTGAGTGAGCGCTCGGCGGACCCGAGACGGACTGGCACCACCGAGTGCCCTGCAGCGCAAGGAGGAGGCAGGGAGAGGGGAGGGGAAGAAAATGGGGGGGGGGGGAGTCTCACGCCGCGGAAAGGAAGAGGAGGAGGAGGAGGAGGAAGACACCCAGAGCAGGTGATGCGGATGAGCGGAAAGCGACAATGTGGGGCGGGGGAAGAGGAAAAGCAGCTAACAGCTACATTAAAGCGGAGGCGAGAGAAGAAAGGCAGCAGCGGCAGATGAAAGGGACTCTGTGGGCGAGGCGGAGTGGAGAGAGAGAAGGAGAGAGAGAGAGAGAGAGAGAGAGAGACGAGGGTGGGGGAGGGGAGGGGAGGACTGGTGCGTTCTGTTCAAGGAGGCTCCCCCTCCCGACATCTGCGCTTCTGTCTGGATCATCGTCGCTGAAACGCTCCTCGTTGAATTATGAACGGCCCAGAAGGCCTCCGCCGCTCCTGCTGCTCCTGCTGCTCCTGCTGCTCCTGCCACTCCTGCCGCTCCCGCCGCTGGATCCCACTCAGTCTCCGGCGCTTCCAGTCAGGTGCAGACGAGCTGCGAGGTTCAGGGAGGCGCTGGGCTGCGCCGTCTCGACCTTTCCGCCATCCCAAAATAAATCTCCAGGCGGAATGGAAATGAGGAATTTTCCCATCGCGATAATACAGTTTAATTTTTAACCGGCAAATTCACTTTTTATTTTAAAGCTTTCTGCAATATATTACGGCCTGTATCATGGTTGATTTTTTTCATTCTTAACGCCAGCCTATTCATCAAAGATAATCTACAGCCTCAGCTTCCTGCGAAGGCTTTACTTCCTGTAGGTTTTGGATAAAAACAAGGCCGTCTCACAGGGACGGAGGAACACCTGGCTGGGGTCAGTGCCCTTTGTGAGGTCAGACGTTCAGAACAGTGCGTCTTGAAAAAGGTGGGCTGGTAGACAGGGAGGGCCGAGACTCATTATTGATGGGAGCCCACGAGCGGAACCCTATCCTCAGCAATCTCTTGCAGGGGACTTCATGTCCTCTTTCACCTCATCCATTAAGCTCCTGTCTGCTCTGCCTGTCACATGCAACCTCGGCATCCGACTACCCCAAAATTCACCGTCACTCCTCTGCTACCATCTCAGCCTGGCCTCTCTTACTTTGCCCCACCCTGTCATTTCCTCAGTGCCGCTGTCTCTAAATCAAACAACAATCGCTGCTCTCGTTACTGTTTTTTTTTTTACACCAATCCCTTCATTCTTTGCAAAGCCTTTAAAGTAAATCAGTTACGGATAAAATCAGGGGCGTTGTCGAGTTTTTTTTTGTTATTTTAGCTCGCGGGCTTGAAAAGCAGTCGTATCCTCACACGTTTCTCTCAGGATCATTTATTTATCGCACTTCCCAGCGGGCGAGCCGAGTGACACTTATCGCTCCTCGCGAGAACTCTTTTCAAGAAGAATTTCGCCTTTGTGCTACAAATCTACCGCTTTGAATTTTCTGCGCTGTCCATTTCCACCGGGGCTGCGACAACAGAGTCGTTGTGTTAACTGGTTGTCGGACGACAAAGAGGCTGAGGGGGGGGGCGGTATGAGGGTTGGAGGGTGGAGTGGGGGGCGGGGGGGTGTTGGAGATGGAGAAGAAGAATAAACTGCTTATTGTGGAACAAAGAGGCCAGTCGCAGTAGCTGCTGCAAGGATAGAGTTGCTTTCCGGTGGAACAGGCCGGCTAATTGAGACGAAGAGGACAAATGGATTATTTATGGCGGGACCGTCGACTGCGGCCTCTTACAAGGGTCATGCAAGGAAATGGAACAGGATTGACGCATTGAGTGGCAATGATTCAAAGATCGATGGTCTTGTACGAGCAAATAATCGTAACCTAGCTAACTACAACGTAGAGATTCATTTGTCGTTTTTGCCTTTTGATTGAAAAGCTCGCTCACTTTTTTTTGGTAGTTTACAGTTGCTGCCACATTTGTTCTTTGTTCCAGTGATGTCTACATAACATGATATTCTTATGTCAACCCCGTATATCTGCGACAATGAGGTTGACGGGGTACAGAGCGGTGAAACGGAGTCGATCCGACATGACAAACTGTGTAAAATCTTCATCATCTGTTTTTTTAACGAGACGCGATGGGAAAAAAAAAACGTGATTCTCTGTAATTACAATTTCTCCTTCGCTGCGCAACTGTAACCGGTTACGTGCATGTGATCACACGTTTTGCTAATGTTTGCCTGATTGACTGTGATTGAGTAACAGTGAATATGGGGGGTGAAGTGAGGTAGGGGGGGTAGTTCCTGTGATAACAGTGTCACTGAGCTTCCCCCAGAACACATGGGCGGCCGTCCCGCCACTCTAGCTTGAAATTAAAAAAGCCCCTTAGCAATTAAACACGTGCACGCGCACGCACACACACACACACACACACACACACACCAAAAGATTTTTTTTTTATGTCCCTGTTCATTTTCCAAATGGATTTGATTGAATAAATGGTAATGTGATTGCACGCTGGCAATGAAAATAACGTCTTCTTTTTCTCAGTAACTCCATTGAAATTAAAAATGTCTTACATGTTGTACTAGTGTAGCATTTACGCTGTGCGGACAGTCTCGGTTTTATTTGCCAAATTGAGGTTTTTGCCTGAGCTGACGCGGCGGAGGTGGAATAATTTTTTTAGTATAATGCTCAAATATTAGAACTGAATTCAACAATTTTTTGTGTTATAAATGTGTTGACAGCCAGCACATTAGAATATTTCTCCCTCTATAAATCACGGCTGTGCAAACATCAGCATATCCCCCCCAAAAAAGTATATTCATACCAAATTTAACAGGATATTTTCTATCATTTAACCCCCAAACCCCCCCCCCCCCCGCCCCCCCACGCACACACATCTCTGCCCGTATTCTGTAGAATGACCAAGACATCCCCGGTAAGCCATCATGAGAGGACTCATTAAAGCCTTTAACAGGCAAAACCGCCGGTGATGTCACTAAGGTGATACATCGCTGTCAGAAAACAACGAAAGCGGAGAATTGCTGAGCAACTATGGCGAATGTCCCTTCGCTGTCCACTGGCAGTTTCACCAAACGGTGAACGGAAAAACACACACTGCCAGGTGAACTGCACCTTTTTCTCCCTCCTACCGAAGCCGTTTCCCGGCTAACTGTGTTTTAATCTGCTATTGAATCCCATTGCGGGTGTGGGTGTTTCTTTTTTTTTTCTATCTATTTGCTTCTCAGCTAACGGCTCACCATGTAGCAGCACTCAAGAAACAGCGGGATGGCGGAGCGCTATACGGAGAGCTTCTTCTTGGCTCAGTTAATGGTCTTATCTAACAGAGATCAAGACCGGGAGGAGGGGCGCCCGTTCCACAACCTGTGTGTATGTGTTTGGGTTTGTCTATGTGTGTGTGTGTGTGTGTACGTGTGGTAGCTCTGATCAATAATGCAGCGGCGAGAGAGGCCGAGAGAGAGAGAGAGAGAGAGAGAGAGAGAGAGAGAGAGAGAGAGAGAGAGAGAGAGGTAGCATCGTCCTCGATTCAGATGACTCAAAGGGATAGCCGGCAACAAAAGGCAGACGGTGGGGAGATTAAAAGCGGCAGGACGCTACAACAGGAGCGATCAAAGGTGGGCGAGAATGGGGAGGCAGGAAGTGGAGGAAGCAGCGCGGCGGACGGCCACTGGAACACAAAGCTATCGTCGACGTAATGAATGTTCTGTTGGCACGTAATAAGCTCAGTGTTAATAACTCTTATCGGCGTGTGAATTCTCAGCTTGCCCCGGGGGTTGGGGGGGGGGGCACTCCTGAACCAGGGAGATAAGCTTCGCTAGCAGGCCGTGTTTCATTGTTTAATGGCAAGTTTCAGGACGTATGGCTCTGCGGCTCAGACGGCGTGAGGCCGAGGGCGTTTCACACAACCCCCGAAGCCCCGGAGCTGAATTTCTTCGTGCCCCGGAGTGATCGGTCGGGAGAGTCAAACACGTTGGCGTGTTGCAGGAGGCTCATTGATCCTGCGTCTGGCAGTGGAGCACGAAAGGCAAACTGGAAGTTAATGCACCGGAGCTGCTGGCGTTAATACACAATTGTTGCTTTTAAAAAAACAAAACAAATTCAGCCTTTTTGGAATTAGAATTAGAATTAAAATGCCTTTATTTATCCCATATTGGGGAAATGTACATAATTGGAGCAATGCAGTGCAATAGAGAATTAAAAAAAAATGCTCTACACTATTTATAGAGTAGGAAAGGAAGGAAAAATAAAGCCAATGTAAAGCGCTTTGGGGTACCGTGAAGGTGCTGGAAAAGCGCTATATAAGTGCAGTCCATTTACCATAAACTGTTCACATCCATGCAGATGTCATTGGCTGCCTTGAATTGACCATAGATGCGATTGAAACTAATGAATGAATGAAATATGCACCCTGTCACCTGTAATGGTTTTCCTAATCCTTTCGGATTGATTTTGTTTCCTTCCCGTAAAGAGTCGTGAGGCGGTGGCGGCCTCTGGGTTGGGGAATCGAGGCTGCGGTCAGAAGGTCGGGCAGGGCCGGGTGCGGACAGTTGCGCGTGTCGCTCCCTCCTTTTTAATTCAGCAGCTTCCAGACTGGGATTCTGACTGCAATTCAGGGACGTCGCACATCATCGCGGAGCTAATAAACATTTGTTGCCGAGCGTCACCGCGCGGGGCCGTCGTCCAATGGGGTTCCACGCTGACGCGTTGTAAATCCGCAGCCATTAGCCACCACATTAAAACCACTGACAGCTTAAGTGGACAGGATTGATCGTCTCGCCACCCAGTAAAATTGTGCTTGGAAAACCCCGACTGCCTCGGCCACTCAAGAACAAGGCATTGCCCACCTGAAAGAGGCCGCGTCGCGCTTTTCCTTCTTTCTGACCCAAATGTGTCGCTTCGGTGCTTTTCCAGGTCACACTGTAAAACTGATTGGTTTAAAAAGATGCACAATAATGTTTGTGTCCAGCTCCAGCTGCTGCTGATTGCTTGGTTTTTATCATTTATTCCCTCTTTTTCTTTGTTAAAGGAGCAATGCGCAATTCTCATCGCTGTCAGACCTCGCAGAGGTTTTTGCGTTTTAGTGAATTTGAATCTGTTCCTCCTGCTACCCATCCTGAAAAGTTGCCCCCACCACCGTTAGAAATTGCAAGAAGCAACCTCTCCGACGTTCCTAAAAAAAACGCACAGCAACTTCAGAAAGCACATACAATTGGCATGAAACGAGATCCAAATGCATGCTAATGTTAGATGCTAAAATGCTACAACCCTGTTCCCGGAAATCGTTATTACCATGTTGTGTTTCCAAGGGGACAATTATCAGCGACGGACCTGCATCTGATCCGAAGTGGCTTAGTTTTATTTTCACTTTGGGTGAATACAACTAAACACAATATCTTACACATGGTAGCAGATCAACACAACAAATGGTTTACATGCTGCGCTCAACTTGGAAACATTTGTGTTTGTGTGTAAAACTTGATTTCCGTTACACTGTTTCTCCGTTCCTGCCGACTAATTAGGTCTTTCTGATTTAAAAAAATAATAATAATAATAAAAACATCAGTTCCTTCATCAATAAATCAAATCAGGGGTTTCCAAAACAAGTTTCAATGTTTTGCTGATGCGTTTTTTCCGAAGCGTCTCGAAATATAGCCCAATTACGGCGAACGCACAAACTATGAAAAATCTTGTTTTCCCCCAGAAGTGTGTCACAGGTGCTTGGAGTTATTTTCAGCCTGCAAAAAGGCCGGGAGTTAGTTGTTGTTCCCTCAGACGCATGCACAACAGTTAGACAAGGCACGAACAGTCGAGCCGCTGTGACCCAGATGCGGCTGCCTGAGGAGCGAAGGGGAGGCGGAGTCGCTGGCGCCCTCACCGGAGTGATAAAAGAGTGATTGCGTTCATTAATGAGATGTCACTTCAGTTCTCCTCGACCCGCGTCAACACTCGACCCTCTTCTCCGAGGACGCTGCCATGCGGTGGGTTTGTTGCGCCGCTGAGTGATTGCGAAGTAAACAAATAATAACAAATAAACAAAACAATTCAAATGAAACTTATTTTCCTGCTCCCGTATCACTTCCTGCTGCGAAGCGAGCAGCACATTACCGACGCTACGCTCCAGCTTAACTGTAAAGAATGCCGTCATTAGGGAGCTTCAGATGTGATGTGTGCGTGTGTGTGTGTGTGTGTGTGTGTGTGAGGGAGAGAGAGAGAGAGAGAGAGAGGGAAATATTTTCCTTGTTGCTTCTGCTTGGTTCTTCCACTTATCAAAGCCAGGTGAGCTTTTTTTGTTTCGGTGCCAATTTGAAATCACTTAAGAAAGTTAGAAAACTGCACCAGATGCATTTTTTATTTTTTTTATTTTTATTTTTTTAAGAAAAATCTGACATCGTGGATGACCGGAGGGAACAAACCATTTAAAAACTACTCCCCCAAAAATCTGCTGAGGGTTTATCTTTGCGGCCAGCACTGAAATATAAAACAGCTCTGGTGCAAGAGGAAGAGGATTTCCTACCCAAAATGTTGCCTTCCCAACCAAACTTAAAGGTACAGTGTGTATAAGTCTGCCAACTTGTGGTCGGATTTTAGATTGCAGCGCTCACTGGTCCCCCTCCCTCTCCTAAGCTTGCCAGTGAACTACGTTGGCCTGTGAGCACAAACCTGGATACCTTGTCCACCTTCTTGTTCGTTGGTTTATTTGAGGATGCTAGCGTTGACCCTAAATACGAAATGTGCTGTCAGGTGAGTTGGATTGTCTGCACCAGGCTTCCTTAGAAATATGACAGTGCAAGATGACAGCTAACTGGGAGCAAGACCCTTGTCCTATGTATGTTATTATATACCATTCAATGGGTGTGAAAACCAAATTACTTCTATTGTACTGTGGGTATACGATTACATTAATGTATTTATGGGCAGTATACTAAGTTTTTACCAATATAAAAATCATAAATCGGGCCATATTTTACACACTGGATCTACGTTTAAGGCACTAGATATTATGAATGATGCACTTTACCAATGTTTTCAAAGAGCAATATGTGCCTGTCGGCTGTCACTTGGCTCCTGAGACCTGAGGAAAATTCCCTCCGTCGCTTCAGTTACTCTCTTCAGAAAGTCTGTGATGTCACAAAGGGCACCCGCCCTCAATTTCTAAAGGACTACATGGTCACATCACGGTGTTAGGCTGCTCCACTTGGGTCCAGGATGACGGAATCCAGATGGGAAAAAACGTGTCGAACACGGGACCTTTTCAACCTGTCTGACTTTTACTGCCGCCTGCTGCTGAATCCATCCCAGCGAACACCGCCGGGCGACCCAAGCGAGTGTCGGCATCTCCGCCCTAACTGCCCCCAACCTCCACTTCTTGGCCTCCCTTCCTCCCCGCCGGCTCCCAAACACCGCTCAAGGGGGGGTGTTCGCACAGCCAGGCGTGAGATTGGAGTTTGGAGAGACGATTACCGCCGCTCCCCCTTGTTTTCCTTGGCCTCCGTGTTCTCACCAGCCCGCGGGGGTCAGGGGTCACCGGTAACCAGCGGCGCTATCGTGACACCTCATTACTCCGCCCCCTCAACCCACCCACCGGCCCGCTCGCAGCGCGCGTTGTTATGGAAACGGGGAGGCAGGAGAGCTCATCTGGTCTCCGGGAAAATTGAGCCCGAGCGCCGAGGCCACGGGGCGCAAAGGCCCGTCGGCGACCGGAACATATGGTGTCCGCTGCAGCGCAGACGTCAGCGGGGACCTGCTTCCCCACTGTGTTAATGTTCACGCCGCCCTGCTGGGATGGAGGTCCCCCGTCTAATGAGAATAAAAAGGAGGAGGTGGTGACGGCCTCAGTGATTCCGGTGTCGGAAAGGTGAAACGTCATGTGTGGCAGTAGCACAGTTTTCAGGTGCGTTCACACCAACCGGTTCAATCGAGCTCTTACTTTGTTGGTTCATTTGGGGGGAGGTGTCAACCCACCATCCGACCGCAATGCGGATCAAAGAAGCAAACTCCAGTCGGAGTAGGTCTCACTCTGCTTCAGATACAGGAAGTGGACCAGGACACGGGGGCATTGTGGGTAAACTCAACCCAAACAAACAAACTCCCAGAAAGCCCCCCCAGAATCCAATGTGGTGGCCCACTCATTTCAACGGAGTTGCTTTTTTGATTTCCGGGTTACTTCCACATTATGCGACCCATAGGAGCAAGTGCAGTAGTGTCGTGACGGATGTCCCGTCATGCTGCTGTCACTCACATGACGCATCAGCCAATTAGGATGATCCAAGAGACAGCATGTTCGGTGCTGTGACATCACACTGGGAATAAACAGTTTTCTGGAAATTTTCTAGCCTTCATACTTTTATGGCGATATTAAAAGTCCTTGGCATTTTTGGGCCGCTGGGTTTTTGGCTGCAGTACCTCAAGTGTCCACTGGAAAGAACTTGCCACACCGCTATATTGTCAGTCTGGCACCTGTGGCAATTTTCCCCACATTAACCGACAGATTTGCAAGGTTTCTTGTTCATTATTTTTCTTCTCCGGCAGTGATTCTTGACGCAGCGCCGCCACAGGCGAGCAGGGGAAATGCGTTCATGAAAAGATTCAGCTTTGACAAAGGGCAGTGTGAAGCAAACACAGACCAGCTGAATTTTGGAACCCTAATCGAACAGATTCTGAGGTGTGAAAACGACCTCAATTAGACGTGTTTATGGCAAATCTACCCTTTTATTGCAGGTGTGGGCTGTTTCTTAATGAGAAATCACTAAAACAGAACGTAAAAGTAAAATTTTAATATAGTCTGTCTCTGAGTAATATGCAGAGTATCACTCTGCACTGTTCAAGATGACATACTTCAAGATGACATAACACCATAAACCAGTCCCTACAACGGAAGTAGAGTTGCCGCGCGTCCCGTTTTTCCCAGAATTGTTCTCTTTTTCCACCACCTGTCCCGGGAAAAATAAAATCTCTCCCGGGACACAATTTGTCCCGTTTTTTAGGGAAAATGACAAAACCTCATTTGATTTCCGTCTGTGGTCTAGATAGGGTTGCCAACCCTCCCGTAAAATTGTCCCATACTTGGCAACTAAAAAACCTGCCCCGTAATGAACTGATACGGGACGCACTTTGTCCCGTGTATTTCGGGGGCCGTCCCCGTCGACCATAAAATAATGGGGACCCCCCCTCCCACACAAGCGATGTTTGCATAATGAACGATGAATTCTAGCGATCTGATCGCAGCCTCAATTTTTACATTTCCATCCATCCTGATTTTTTTTTTTTTTTGCGAGTTTCTCTCAGGGAGACTTAAATAAACCACAGTGGATTCAAAATAGCGTTCCCCCTGTGACCAACATTCCATGGTTTCAGAGGGACAAAAGGAAAAAGTGTGAAAATTCTACCCCTGTCAAAGGCGATAAACCGCTGAGAGAGAAAGAGAGAGAGAGGGAGAGAGAGAGAGAGAGAGGAGGCTCAGCCCAGGGAAGGAAGAGACAGAATGAAGCGCGATAGACAGGAATTCATGGAGTCAGGAGCCTCAAGAGTGGGTAGTGTTTACCTGTCAATGTGTTTCCTGCTCCTGGGCCTCAAAACCATCATCCGTCATACAGACCCTATTATTGCCAACTGCAAGAAGCTAAGATATATAACCCAAAATTTTGTCCCATTGGTTAACCCTTCCATGCATAAATTATGACAGGTGTTTTTATTTCTCTTTAGGCAGGAAAAAATACTTTTTGTATTGTTGTCCTTTTTTTTTTTTTTTTTTTTTAAGAGTGTCACTGTTTCGTATTGCTTATTGGATGTTTCTTGATTCAAAAACCCTCACGTGTCTCCAACTATTGTGGGGTCGTTTTCATTAGGTTGCTGCTAAAATGGACGGTTACTAATTGGTTTCCTATGGTCGGATACTCTGGTGTGAGAAATCCCCACTGTGTGGGATTATACGCATCTCTGCCATGAACACCCATTCATTTAATACAAAGCCATGTTTTAATTTGAAAATGGCTATTGTGCGTGAAATGGTTCGCAAATTAAATTGGCAACGTACACTTAAAGTGGCAAAGCCCTTTTCTTTCTTTTTTTTTTTACCACTAGAGAGCAAAGCACGTAAAACAAAAGAAAGACGCTCAAGCCTCCTCTTTGCTATCGCTTCACGCGACATTTTTATGATTAACTTATATCCTACAATGATGAAAATCAGATTTTGCCCCTTTAAGAAGAGATAGTACAAAAAAAACAGCCATGTTTACACACACACACACACACACAGACACACACGTCTCCCTTTGAAGGACTGGACATGTCCTCTTAGACAGATGATTTAGAAAGGCGGGCGGTGAATCACAGGCAGGCTGATGGCCGAGGGGGGGTCAGATAATTCAATGTGGACCCTTGATACAGTTTATCTCTCCGTCTCACTCCCTATTGTCTGAGCTGGAAACAGATTGGGGTGGGGGGGTTACACAGCCGGCGTAGCTATGCAGACCATCAACAGCCGTCAGTGCACAAAGCAGAGCTGGGACCCTGGAGTAGATCCTGATGTGAGACAAACGGATGGGGAAGCTATTCCCGTCACGCCGCTCTCTTCCCCCATCTCGGAGATAAGACGCACCCACCCAGAATAGACCCTTTGCCTTTGGTCCAGATCGCCAATGACCTGCCCCTCGCTAGCCATCCAATAATGTACCCCATGAGCCAACACCAATTGCTCAGACAGATTGCAGCCCCAGCCGGAGTAAGAGGTGGCTATGCCGAGTCGCTCTCATTGGATAGTTTTCTCAATCCCTCCTCCCCCCTCATATCGACCCATTTCAGTTTCAGGTTTAGGTTTTATTCAAGAAGAGATGAAGGGCTTGAGCACAAACTAATCCAATATAAAAGAAATCAAAATAAAAAGCAGCCCCGGCTGCAGCTCGATGTGTGAAAAACAAAGTTAAGTGAAAATACTTAGCGAAAATACAGGATTGCAGGGATTTTTTTGGTCCCGTTCTAAAGGGACGGAGCAGGAGAGGTCCGCCGAGATGTGCAGAAAATGTAGCTTTTGGGAAGATTGGCAGCCTCTTTCAAGGCATCTGTCAGCACACATATTAGACAGGGAGGCGTGAAGAGGCAACGTTACTATAAGCTACGTCGTGAAATTCAGAGCATTTTCAAGCCCTATTCGGGCCGTTTCTTTCCATCTTCTGGAGCAAATGAAGAGCAAGACGTTGGAGTTGGACCGCTTAGCTTAGCTCAAGAAAGGTCGCTAACCTGTTGTTTACCAAAGCATTTTGTAAGACTTTTCAAAAGTTTTAAATCCAGATCTAAAATCCATTGTCACAGACTTGTTGTCGGCTGCAATTACCGCTCACCAGTTGTTGTTTTGTTTCTTTGAATAACCTTTAGGGCCTGCTGAAAACGTTGTGCTGTTTTGGTAGGTGATAACCAAGTGATAATGGTCTTCTAATGGTAAAACTGCGACGGGTGTTGGTGGCTTCTGTTTAAATGGGAACACAATCCCGGTTTGCGTTCCCATTGGAAAATGGCTTTTTGGGTGGAATTCAGCCTGTACAGATGTAGCTAGCAGCTGAACTACAGCTAGCAGCTAACCAGGTAACAGGTACAAAGAGGAAATGGATGAATTGTAAGAACTGGATACCGGACTGGCAGCATGGCGGTGTGCCGATTTGTCCCAGTGGCCACTTGAGATGCTGCAGCAAGAAAAAAAATACCATGGGCCCAAAAGGCATTTTCCCTTTTCGTTTGCAATACAAAAATAAACACCTTTAAAACGGCTCACAGGACGACTGTGACCTGAAACGCGATTCATAGCAAATCTTTCTATTGTAGATTTTTCAGTTATGTTCTTTTAGTCATTTAAAAAAAAATGATAAATGCCAAAAAATCACCAGAAAATAGTTTATTCCCTGCGTGACGTCACAACGTCGTACGTGCTGCTGTGTCTCGGCTCGTTCTGATTGGCCAAATAGATCATGTGAGTTACAGAGGCATGATGGGAAGGGACACTACTGTGCACGCCCTATGGGCCCATTAATGCAGAAGTCAAAAACTTTTTCGGGGTATACGCTGGGTGAGCAACTTCATTGAAATGCCATCTTGGAGAGCGTTGGTGGAAAGCAGATGCAACGCTGACGTTGACGCTGACGTTGACGCCCATCTGAAGCTCAGAATCGGAAATGTCGGCTCACACTGAGTCATCCTGGCGTAGTGTTCGGAGGGGGGTGAAAAAAGCAGGCCGCCTCCCTCTCTGGGTGTGTAAAGTGAAAGCAAAAGCAGAGGCGGCTGACTGCTGGTACCTGTGTCAGCGGTTTCTGTCACACAGAACATGATTTATTCATAATACTGATTTTCCATTTCCTATTTTTTTTTTTTCTGTCAGAAAGTAAGGAAGTCAAAGTCGCAACAATCTTCATGGACTTGTTGTAACGACGCAGTTCAAATTGCGCGTCGAGACGGAGGTTACAAAAGCCCGCCTTGTGTAAGGTAAACAAACCCCCCGCCTGGACAATATCTGCCCTGCAGACGCAAGTCGATATCCGTCTTCTGGCCCGACTCTGCCGACGGTGAGAGAGAACAGACTAATCGCAAAATCTATCCGGGTCTCGGTAAAGAGTGAAAAGTAATAATATTGCCGTTATTTATCCTCGTTTAATCTCCCCTGAGACTGCGTCTCCAGAAAGTTACGGCCGTGGTTCATCTTCCCGTTCGCTCTCCTCGTTGCCCTTTTCTGCTCGCCTGCTTATTAGCTTCCACCGGCGTCGAAGAGGGTTGCCATGGGAGCCGGGAGACATGAGAGCAGAGTGAAACGTAGGGTAGCTACAGGTGCATAGCATTCTTTAAAATGGGTCACTATGCTTTCGCACAGAAAACGCACACGTTTTAATCTTTATTTTATTTTACTCCGACTTGTTCGGAGGCGCAGCAGCAGCAGCAGCAGCAGCAGCAGAAGCAGCAGCAGCAGCAGCAGCAGCAGCAGCAGCAGCAGCAGCAGCAGCAGCGCGAGGAGCCCAGAGCTCGATAAGTAAATATTTCATCACCCTCCAGTTCTGGCACATTATTTTCGACTCAGTCTGGAAAAAATAAAGTAAAAAAAAAAGAAGAAGAAGAAGCATCGCGCCGCTCCACCAAACATCCCCGAGCCAGTGCACTTTTGCAGCTAAATTGAACACTTTTGCTTTCATTCGGCTCCGCCAAGCCGCTGCAGGCTTTATCCCCGAGGTCATCGCAGATGTCAATAGACTCACTAGATAGAAATCTTTCATTAACTTTTCATTTCATTGCAGCCTCCTCGAATATTCACAACATAATGCAAAAGAAAAAAACTCACTCGCAGCGTTGAGCCCGGCCTTGGGCAGGAATCAGGAAGGGAAACCGAACGACTTGGTTTTTTTGTTTAGAATTAAAAGGGGCGGCGCCTTTGTTGAAGTTACACTGATGCAATGATACCTGCGGTGAGCCTGCGCGGGTTTCCGGTCCACGTCTTTATGCTCTCACTCCCAATTATGCTGGACAGTCTGCTGACTTCTACTTTAAAAAGCGATCCATATCCACCCTCCACTGTCACTCCTGCTTAAACTTCACTGATGCTTTCGGAAACAACCCGCGGAAGCAACAGATATGATGAGGCAACCAAGGCAGGAGATAACATTAAACAGAACCAAACAGCAGATGAAAACATTTTGCAGTCTTGCCGGAGCCGTGGCCGCGGGCCTGGTAGCGAGCGATGAAAGGCGGCCCATTAGCGCGAGCAGATGCGTCAGGACGGATGAGAGGACCGCAGTGTTCCTTGGCATCATACATGGAAAAAATGTCAGTCATCCTTGATGGTATTTCCTCGAACTCACTTTCTGTGGGTTTGTTTTGCTTCTGCTTCTTCCGGCAGATATTGTAGCTACGCTTCGGCTAGCGTCGCGAGTTTGTATGAAAACCATCCATCCGTTTTCAATACCCACTTTCCACTCGCGGTCACGGGGGTTTGCGGGAGCCTGTTCCAGCTGTGATTAGGCAAAAGCAGTGTCACACACACAAACACACACTCAATTTCATGTTCCCGATTCACCTCGCCTGCATGTTTTTGGACTTTGGGAGGAAGCCGCAGTGCTTAACTACTGCACCAACGCGTTGGCCCTCAAATTGCTTCATGAAAACACTTCACTCTCATTTTATGTTTTTCAGTTTGCGTGATATGTGTGTCAAATTTTGCTTCATTTAAGATTTTTGTATTCGCAAAAGCTGAACAAACAGCCCATAAATACATCAATGAAAGGATATACTCACAGTACAATAAAAGCCTGCCCTGAGAACGGTTCTTATTTATATATAAGAATATACATCTAGCTCCCAGTTAGCTGCCATCTTGAACTACCATATTTCTAAGGAAGCCCAGTGTGGACAATCCAGCCCGCCTCACAACGCGTTTCCTCTTTAGGGCAAACGCTCATGTACTCAAATAAACCAACGAAGAAGAAGGTGGACGAGGTATCCAGGTTTGTGTTCGCAGGCCACCGTAGTTCGCTGCCAAGCTCGGGAGAGGGAAGTGAAAGAGCGCTGCAATCTGAAATGTAACCACTTAATGTCACTGTTTAGTCTTAAAAATCTCCACACTGAACTTTTCACGGAAACGCTCTGATTGGCCGTGCTGCTAAATCCCCGCTGCCACACACATCCTCAAGACTTTAGTTGTTTCTGCGACAGAACGCAGCCAGTGTGAAGGTGAATTGAATCCCCGAGCTCAGCCTATCAGACGCTTGACGGGGAGTTTGTCGAGGATTTATAGCGACACGGAGAAGGCAGCAGCGGATGTGATTTTCCCCGGCTCAGTCTTGGGCTGATTTCCACTGAGTTTTGACCCGGACGCCGCAGTAATCTTGTCGTGGGGTGGGGGAGGGGGGGTCAGCTTCCACTCACAGGTCGTGAAATATTAACCTCCTGCAGGATGAATAATGGATTTTCTGTTACTCACTCGTGCGGCCGGTGTTTTGCCTCCCCCTCGATCTTATTGTCACAACAGGACGCGAAACGACAGTCGAGCTGCGCAGCCGCCGGAGACGAGATTGTTTGTTTTGTTTTGGTGCTTTTTTTTTTTTTCCATTCCGCAAACTGCTCAGCCTGTCGTCTTCGATGACGGCATTTTCTGACACGTTTGTTGAGTTCCTGACAAGTTTTTAGACAAAAAGCTGCTGCAGCCGGAGCTGAAAAAAAGTATTAAAAAAATGTGGGTTTTCTTCTTCCCCGTTTCCGACCGATGCCGACCCGTTTTCCTTTTACAGGTTGGAAAAACCTCCAGCCTGACTCACCTTTCCGCTCCTTTCACCGCCGCTTCCCCTCGAGCGCAGCCTCGCTCTCGTCTGTCAGCGCGGCACAGCGGAGAGAGGGTTTTTTTTTCCTCTCTTTTTCTCTCTCTCTCTCTGCCCGCCCCTTCCATTCCGGTGCTCATCCTTTCCTCGCAGCTGGATCCCTATAGGTGCCGTTGTTTTAGACCGAGCAGCCGGGCGAAACCGGCGCTTCAGGTGACACCCCGCCGCTGATGGTGAGGCCCGGCGGCGGGCGCCGTCAGTGGGGGGTTTGTTAGTGGAGGTGCATCGCGAGGCTTTCATGAGGAGGATGATGGACGCGTAGCACGCGATTGAAGTAAAATGCCAGCATTATGATAAACTCAACCCCTCGTGAGTCGGCAGACGTTTTCTTTTTCTTTCCTTTTTTATAAAAAAACTCTTACTCTCTGCCCGCCCACTATAGGTTTTGAGCTCATCCCGGTGCTTTTATCTTGCCGACTACAGCTGTTTGTTGTTGCAATGGGGTTATAAATAACTAACCTCACAGTGCAGCTGAATCTCTGAAATGTCAGGTCAGAAATCTTGCGCATCCATCTTGAAAAAAAAAAAAAAAATGCTCCAATCTTCAGCATTTTTTCCGTAAGCGTATTGTTGCCATACTGAAAAGGACTCAGTGTTGCATTATTTTGCGAAAGTGAAAGGCTCAGTATCACTTAATATAAAAGTTTTTACTGGATAATTTTCACGGTATATCACGGTATCTGGACTTTTCATGCTTGTCCAACTGAACTGTGTCCCGTTGAGCTCCATGGGAGCTTGAGAACCCATTGAGCAGTCCATGCCCTTCCAGTTGATCAATGAGGAACGGCGCTACCTCAATAGAGTCTCATTCATTCTTCCTACAGTACAACCCTGTACATTTCAAAGTCCTCCTCAAAGTATGCATGCTAATATTAATGTCATCAGTGGTGCTCAATAAGTTCGGGATCTCACCACGTCTGAAGCCAAGCCTAAAGTACAGTTTAATACTTAACTACTATTACTAGTATTACTAAATACTTAATACTTTCTCGTAATTTTTTGATACGTGAGCCGTTTTTTTTTTATTATCTCAGCAATGTGCTTCTGCAGTTTCGGCTTTTGTGGGTGTTTTTAATTCGGTTTGGAAGACATAACCAATTGACACCATTTAGGTTGAGTGAGTGATGCTAAAGAGATGCCAAAGCAGCCAGCAACGCACTGTCGGAGCTGGATGTCAAAGACAAAGAGAAGCGATGAATGCAAGAGTTCCGTCATACGCGGTCGTGGAAGTGTTGTCCTTCACCTTTTCCCCAACTATTTTTCAGCGGGCTCTTTCCCAGATGGGACGTGTGAAGTAAAAACCAAGGGATTTTGGAAATGTTGTGCTTTCCCGAGCGACCTCAGGTTCTCAGGGCTCCCGGAGACTCGGGTTACAGCCACCGCCGGAGCCGCTCGGGGAACACGCTGCTTTTTTGAAACATACTCTTTGTGGGTGAAGAAACTTCATCCCGCTTTCAGTCAGCATGGGGCTGAGAAGGGGAAAACTGCATGGAAAAGTGAGGGACGGCCAGCAGCCAAAGAGTTAAAACGGCCTCGCGCTGCTTTTTGAGACAAAGCGAGGAGGAAAAAAGCACTTTGGGAGAAAGAACAACAGTGGCGGCTCCAGTGTGTGTGATCCAAGGTGAAAGCCCGACTCGGCTGTGTCGGGCTGTGGGATGTTCTGACACCTTGTCTCCCTGGTTCCCCCAGGACGCTGCCTGCTTACATAACCGCCTCTGTCCTCTGCGTTCTGTCCCCCGTCTCGTCCTCTCCCACCCGCCCTCCCACCCCGTCTATTTAAAGTTTTACTTTGTTTCCCTCTTCTTCTTCTGCTTCTTCTTCCGCCCCTCCGTCGACAACCCAACGCGCCGTGAATCTTGCATCATGCTGCGCACCCCCAGTGACACGGCCGCCGTGGCCTAGATGGAGTTTAAAAGGCCTGACAGGTATTTTGTCTCCTCTGGTCGACTCCCTCCTCCCTCGTTTGCCTTCTTTTTCTTCTGCCGTTCCTTCCCACTCGCTCCGCTCACGACTTTCTCCTGTCTCTTCTTGTTCGTTACCGACTGATCGAGTTCCTGACAGCTAGTCAGATGCTGATTGCCGTCCTCAGAGTAGCGCCGCTCCACACAGGCCACGCGCCTCCGCTCATCTCTGGGGTTTTTTAAATGAAAAATTTCTCCTCTTTCCCCACCAAAGAAGCACTTTCAGGCCAGCTTCCGTTGACGCTGTCCTGCACGCTGGTTGCCGAAGCTGCACTTGCCTGAGAGGAATTAGCGAGGCGAGCTGAAGTTCCATCGGCGGACGGCGAAGAAGTAAAACAAACCCAGACGGAGTGTGAAGAGGAGGTCTGAGAAAGCGTTTTCCCTCGCCAGTTAAACCCTCCTTCACAATATCCATGTGGCGGCAAATGAAGCTGAACTTTTTTCGAGACAGAACCATTCATTCAGAGCAATTAGACAAACCCTCAGTCTGTCACATTAGGTTTGATCCAATCAGCTCGCAAAGGTTCACTGTCCTGCCCCACTTCTAGTTGAAAAAAAACCCAATAAAAGTTGTTGCCACTGCAGCATCCATGCTAGTTAGCAGCCGCAAGCCTCACAGTTCAAATCAAATCAAACGTTATTTATATCGCACCTTTCATACATAAAAAATGCAACACAAGGGGCTTGGCAAAAAAATTAATAATAATAGAGGTGCAGTAGTTAATTAAAACCCTCACCCCTCCTACCATACGCACACAGGTAACCACTCACCTACCGCCCACCCACACACAGAAACTGTATTAAAAATGGCCGGGCACTCAGGAACCTTAAGAGAAAACAGCAACCCATGGGAGATCATCTACACTGAGAGGGGTCCCTATGAGGACACACCAGCAAGGAAACTGGACTGTGGTGGCCCCATGAGAAGGCACTGGAGCTAAAAACTAAATAACTCAGCTAAAAGATAATAGACGGAAAAAAAAAAAACGTTGAAGCTATAAGACAGCGGAATAAAAAGACGAAAAAGAAAGAAGACAATGAAATAGAATAAAATGACCAAAAAGCTCAAAGACTTCAAAAGCTAATAGACAATGTTTATAGTTGGTAACAGAAGTAAAAGCTTCCTGCTTTAACACACCTAGAGGTGATCTGATCGGATATGGAATGTTTCAATCCGACTGCCAAATCCTGCTTCAGTACCTTTTTGCATGTGTTCAATAATGTGAAGTTTTAAATGTTTTTACAATTGAGAGCTTCTTCCCCGCTATCTCCTGCACACTGCCCTGTTCTCCACTGTGCAGCTTGTGCGCACGTGCACATTGAGCATATTTACGGCACATGCCGTTTTGTCAAGCGCACAAGGTCACGACCACTGAAGAAGCAGCGTGAAATATTATCGCTGTAAAGCGCGTCGAAAGATAAGTTCCAGATAAATAAAATAAAATAAAATAAAAAAACAGAGGACACAGATTTTCCATTTGCGTTCTCTTATCGCATGGCTTCGGAGAACTGCGCGTCTGACTGCCTCGTCCTCAGAGTTGCGTCACAGAGAGGCGACCGTGACCCCCCCTTTCCCCACCTCCTCCTCCAACCCCGCCCCCCCCGCCCCCCTCCCAAGGTCAAACCCGGAGCATCGAGAAGGATGATTCAGGCTTTACGCGGCCCACGTTAGCGCTGCCGCTGTTTTGCCCCAGCTCTTCTTTTGTCTTCCTTTATCTTTTACCTCCGGTTAGAGAGAGACGCCGTCTGTCGGTCTGTCTGTCTGGCTGCGCCACGTCTGCCACTCCCCTGGGTGCAGTGTCGTCTAAATTGATGACAGAGTGGCGGCGGCGGCGGCAGCAGCGAGCTCACGCTATGATAATGAGATGATAATTGGGAATAAAAATCGGGGTTGAAACTGAACATCCGCCTGGATGCATAATGGCTCAGGAGTCTGGGGCCGTTTGATCTGATGTATGCTAATTCCAGACATGTGAGGCATGTTAATTTGTGAGCATTTTATATTTGGCAAGGCGACTCCACCCTACCCAGCCCACGCTCCCCCCAACCCAGCCCAGCCCCTTTTGCATCCTAACCTTTCCTTTTTTGCGTTCCTCAGCAAAGTCAGTGCGTCGGGGGCCGTGGCGAGGCGCACAAAGAAAAAACAAAAGGTGACGATGTTTTCCCCTCCTGGAATGAAAGGCTGCGAACGTCGGTGTGAAGCGAATATAAACCAGCGCATGATTTATTCTGCTTCAGGAAGATCTTTCGGGGTACCCCCGTCGAGCTTTTTCCACTTCTAAGATCAGGGAGGCGGGGAATCTGATTATTTTCGACCGCTGCAGTCGGTTATACTTCTTAACGAGTCCAAATGTATTCGTCCTCCAGACAGCATTTTGACCTCAGTTCCCCTCAGACGGAGGAAACGGTGGATATGACAAATGTTTTATTTTACCGTCGGCTCACCTCTGGGTCACGCTAACAATGTAAAATCCCCTCTCTTGAAATGCTCTCTCAGCGCAATGGGGACAGAAACTGCTTTAGGTCCCCCCCCACCCCCCCGGGTGTTTGAATATGTGTCAAATTTCCATCGGCGTTGCTCTCTTGGCCATTCCACCACCACGATTTAACAGGCTAAAAACAGGACCAGTGGCGAGGCGGGCTCGATATAAAACAGGAGAAATTCAGACGGAGCCCGCCGAGGTCGTCGTCTCAAAATAGCCTCGCCGGGGCGATGACACGGCGACAAGGGTTTTTTTTATTTTTTTTTTATGCTGTGTCATCCTCAGCCGGTCGCCATGTAAGGGGGAGAATCGCTTGGTATTAATGTCCAATTACATAAAGGCTGCCGTTCGCCGGGCCGTGCCTTGGGGGAGAGGAAGACGGCTCATTCAGACGTTTCATTTACCAAGCATCGGCACGGGGGCCTTTTTCTTTTTTTCCTTTTCCCCCTCAAAGCCCCGGTGGCTGAACAGGAGAAGGACAAAAACGCTGGATAATGTGGAGATCACCTTGGGAAACACGGCTTCTTGGACCTGAAAGCACCGAATCAAAGTCCCCACTGGGAAAAGGCTCAAGTGTCTCACTTGATATCCAAGATTGTGTGTGTGTGTGTGTGTGTGTGTGTGTGTGTGTGTGTGTGTGTGTGTGTGTGTGTGTGCGCGTGTGTGTGTGTGTCCCCGCGCTCTTAAGCACCTTATCAGGGCTATTCCTGTCCCGACCAAGTGCAGCGCTCAGGTGCTTACATAAGCTCGAGGAGCAGCACTGCTCTGATTGACTGCCGTCCTTGCGTGCGCGCGCACGTGCACGCTCGCCGGCCAGCGTGTCAGGCTGACCGCACAGTCTGACATCCAAACGCAGCGGGAGGCCAGATAACGTTCACATTGGGAGACCCTTTTTGCGTCACTTGGACACTCTGTGCGCTTGGGTCCGGTGCAAGTACACACATGTGCGCGCTTGTGCTCAGTAGGTGCTCACCAGCATACGCAGGCCCGCTCTGCAGATGGGGTGCGACGGGCTGACATGGATTAATTAACACGTATCGCGGGCGTGTGCGCACAGTCTCATCAATCAGCTGGAAAACGATCCCGCCCTCGTGGCGACAGGGGCGATGCGGCACCTAGCCGGAGGCTAACACACACACACACACACACACACACGCACACACACACGCACATGCACATGCAGAGGATCCATTTATTATCATATTTATTGAGTCTCGTCTCACCAGATGTAGTTTGCAGGTCGACCCAAACAGCGTTTTCACTGTGAGGGTCCGTTGTGCGTCGGACGCTGACATGCATTACAGAAATCCCCCCTTGACATCTTAAACATTGCACCTTGGAAGGGCAAATTAGCATAAAATTGACTGCCCCACCCAACCCCCCCCCCCCCCCCCCCCCCCCCCCACAAAGTAAAAGACAACACCTAGTTCATTATTCTTCCAGCAGGCTGGATTCAAAGGCCCAGAGGCGGCTCACGATCCGAGGCAGAGGCAGCGGGAGGGCCGCGGACCTCCACACTTCTCCCTTTAATGTCTCCACATCTGATGAAACCAGACGGCAGCATGCGGTCCGTTTGTTCTCTTTTTTATTTCGATCTGTCCGTGGCCTTCAAATGATCCCTCTTTCCTCCCATGGGCATCCTTTTTTCTGAATTTACCTCGACATGCAAAGTACAAAGTGACCAAGATTAATATCCAAACACACACCAGGAAAGGTTGAGAAAACGATCTGATCGGCCTTTTGTTTCTGGGATTTTTAATATGTATATATCTTTTGAAGCTGGCTGGCTTTGTTGACCCTTGGCTATTATAGCGTCAGAGTTTAAGATTTTAGTGGCTCTACCTCGGAGACCATCCAGACATTTAATGTGTGCTGTTCCACTTCCAGTGGGTCCACGTTCTGCACAATTCACTCTCCAGGCATTTTTCACAAATAACTTGCGGCTCTGTGAAAGAACTCAACATAAGTGAGAAAAATACGTCCTTTGCTTCTTTTCTTGTTTGCTCCACTTTTCAGAGTGAAAGAAGTGTTTTATTGAAACGAGAGTTATGCAGGAATCATTTCACCTGGGCAACTGGGAGGCATAATGTAATCACTGCACCTCGTCAGGAGAGATAATCGAGACATTTAAAGAGCAATAAACCGAGGACTGTGTCTGAAAACAAAACGGCTCCGGTTTTGTGGATAATGGAATAAGCTCATTGTGATGTGGACACAATACCACCATTCTGGCCAATGACAATACAGTTTTGGGCCATTTTTTCTGTGCGTGTGTGTGTGTGTGTGTACGTATGTGTGTGTGTTTGTGTGTGTACATATACACACAAATATCATATCATTTACATTTAATCATGAAAAGAGCCTGTGAGGTTAAGTTAACATCTGAAAAGGAGGTCTGAAGTAAGACTGTCAAATACTGTGTACTTGTATGCAGTAAATGTATGTGTTTTCATTGGAGTCTGATCAATTTACATCAGCGGTACAGTGCAATTTGGGCACCAACTCTCTTCTGAGGGTGGGGATAACTGCCTTTAGACAAGTGTACGAGGCAGCCAATGGTTTTCTACAATCGATGTTCCCAGAATTTGGTGCAAAAATGAGGTAAATGCTGACCCAAATAAAAACCTCTGAACAATTGCTCACTGAAATGCAATGTCTGTTGGAGCAGCCATGTAGAAACTCATTCTCCTTCTCTAGCCTTGGAGGGTTTAGCCTTGGTGATCTTCAAAACAAAAACACAGGATTTAGCTTGTAGCAATTAGCACATCTCTCTCCCCCAACGCCAGTGCCAACAAGTAAGCGTAGTGGTCCTAAGCAGTGACAAGGCTTTGGTTTAATGAATCAAGATTAGCCTACTACCACTACAAACCAGGAGGAAAGTCTGATCAAGTCAAGCCAAGCCACAGCGCCATCCAGTTGGAGTGAAGTCTCACCGCATCCAAACTATTGCGGGAACGTTTGTGACATACTTCTAACTGGAGAAAATACTCAAGAATCAATTCATGACGCCTGCGCCTAATCCGCCATCATCCTGTCCTATTCCTGTCAGGTGAATGACACGGAGTGTAGGACTGTGAGTGACCTCCCCTTCCAAGTAAAGATGCCGAACTGTTGGCCGGTCGCTGCAAGGATGTAAATGGTCGCACGTCATCTGTCAGGATCTTCTGTGAATCTGTGACGCATGTCAAAGCTATTTCCAGGCCCGCGCGGCGCTCTGAGACAAACTGTGATGACACTTGTGATGTTCTCTGCGGGGATTCTGATCATTTGATGAGAATCAGAAGTCCGTACATCAGAGATGTCAGACTGGCAGGTTTAGTCGAGGGGATGACTGCGACTGCACGAGCTTGATTTGTGAGTATTAATGCTCGTGGTGTGACAAAGGATTACATTAGGCTTCCCGACTCTGAAGCAGCCACAGGGTTAGATGCGAGTAAAATACAAAAAGGAACATCCTCAGAAAATCACCTGCATTTACCGCGTTACAAATCTCCACGATGCGCAGCCAAAGAGGGAAATTAAAACCGTTAAATCCAGACAGATTAATTGTCTTAAGTAGGCTCTTAAATGCGGATAAGAGGAGCCAAAGACATCCTTTCCACAGCAGCGCTCAGGACTGCTTTCCATTGTGCGAAGGCATTCAGGGCGGGAGAAAGTGGGTTAAGGGGAAAGACCGATGAAGGCAGAAGGGCTGAAAAATTAAATGCAAAGCTGTTAGTTCTGTGGGAAGGGATTAGTCCATGGTCCGCGCACACTCGCAAATAATCTGACATGCAGTTTAAGTCTGAGCTATCGCACAAGATTTATTTCAGGGATGAATGGACGCGTGTACCAAAATCGGTGATAGATTTCCGCCACTGTGGCTCCGGGGGAAGGTATGAAAACTGATCAGGCCATGATGTGTCCCATCATGGCCTGATTGTGATGACACGTCAAATAAATCTTGAAGGGATCATTATGGTCCATTAACAATACTAAAACAAAAATACAAGCAGCCATCACAATGCCATTCAATGTTGTACCCATTAGTACGTGATTAGAAAATGAAAACCTTAATACGAATTTACCCTCAACCCAACTGCTGGTATAGACAAACCAGAAATCTTCAGTAACTCCTCTTTCTGACCTGTAAAGCAACCAGCACTGAAGACAAATATTGACACAAACACCCTTTGAACATAGCTACAGAACACAGCCACAGCAAATATAATTTGAGGCACTTCTAACCTATTCTGTACATCTATGTTGTTTTCCACTGCAAAGAGGAGCAAACAAAGATTTTGACTGCCTGGAAGTCTCGCCGGCAGTGTTCAAGCCTTAAACTCAAATCCCCAAAAGCTAACCTCGCAGCAGTGAAGCAGGAAGAAGAAAAAACAAGCACTAGCATTTGCCCCGCGGGAGCTGTATGTGCAACAATAAACAGATTTATGTCTCCTTGCTGGTTTATCAAGCAGTTGTTTCCCCAGAATTCTTGAAATTTACTTGGTAAACCATTGACAAAGCAGCAAACCGTTAATATTTCTTCTCCTGGGACTGTGGTTATCTGCCCTGAATTGTACAGCACTCTATTCCTTTCAGTCCCTTGGCTCAGCTGTTAAATCCTAGATTTCCCATAATGCTGTTGTGATCTTGGAAACACTCATGTCGACGTCCCCATCACATGGAGATAACACCTCAGACTCGCAGGGGAACTTGAAGTCATACAGTCACCCATTTTCTATTACTTAATAGAGCCTCAGGTGACGTTTTCTGATCCATATAACCTTTCTGGAGTGACACGGAGGGTCATACAAATATGATGTACTCAATTGGGAAAAACAATCAGAGAAGGATTTTTTTTTTTTTTTCTTCTGTGAAACTCCAGAGCTGTTCTCTGGACGACAGAATGTCCCCACAGGAGTTAACTGATAACATTTCAGTCCAGGTTGAAGTGTTCCTTTTAAGAATTGTTCATGCATGCCCTCTGACACGCCGCGCTGCCAGTGATAAATTGGTTGGTCATCCACCTTGGCTCCTTTTAATTTGGCCGCTCTCCTGTGCTGAACATACAAAGCGCTGATGTGGTGCGAGTAGTCAGCAGTTTCCAGCGTTCTAAATCTGGCCACCTCACGGCTGGGCGCTTCAAAAAATAACCCTTGCGTGCTCCCTCCACCTCCAGCTCCACCTCCAGCTCCACCTCCAGCTCCACCTCCAGCCCTCCTGCTCTGGCCCAGCGCTCATGAGACTGACATCCAAGCAACAAGGCAATTATACAATTCCCCCCCTTATAATTTGTAAGTGTCACAGGGTAGAACTGGCAGTCCCAAAAGCATGTCACCGCAACACATGCATTTCCTCTGATTTTTATTGCACCTTGGTGGATGGTGTGCTGCTCTGAGGAGAACCAGCGAGCCTGTCTGGGATGATTACGTCAGGCAGGTGTAATTGACGTTCCCTGCTGGGTTTTCTCATTCCCAGATTTGGAGGAAACACTCACGACCACAATCCCAAGTACACACATCGTAGGCAGGACAGAATTGACATTCTAACCGCGTCAACTCCCCAAACCTGCTGATGTGTGACTTATTCATAAAGCAGCCTGAGTGCATTCTCTCTGAAAGTGTTCGGTTTGGGACCTGGAAAGGTGAAAACAGTCCAACTTGTAAGAGAAAAAATAAAACCCATAAATATTTGATGATTTGTGTTTGTAGATTGACTGCGGTACTCTGAGAGGTTCCTTGAGGAGGACAACAAAAATCTTGAGATCAAGGGATCTCGTCCAGAGAGCAGCTGAACGCTTGGCATGGCAGTTGGAGTTATGTCTTAAAAAGTCACGGTTCCCAGAACAGCAGTCTCCCAGCTGTGACCAGGAGGCTCCGTCCAGTTCCGTGACGCAGTGTTATGCAACTCTGCCGGCCTCGCCGCTCTGGCAGGCGGGACAAGATACTAAGCGGCTTGTCCTGCGAGCGCAAGCTAAACTGGCTCTTGAATTGACAGCTTAGTCTTGGCCAGTTGGCGATACAAGGAGCGGCCCAAAGTGGGAGGGACGGCCTGGGCAGATTGTGTGACTTGGGAATGAAGTGTTGAGGAGTTAGCCTCACTCACGGAGCAAACTGAAAGCTGTTGACTCGGCACTCGGGTCTGTTTGGGTCTGTCCAGGTCTGTGACGTGGCGGTACCAGCAGCTTGACCTCGCTAAGCTGCCACGTCTAAGCCTGGTCTGGTGGTATTCCAGTCTTTGCCCTTTTTGGTAGTGTCCTCCCCTGTTGAAAACTCTGCCTTCACATGGACATGTGAGAATCTTCACTGCTTTAACAGTGGAAAGGCCAAAGTACTTTGCATTACAACAGAGCATAAAAGAGGGAGGCTGAACAAACTGGAAACCCTCCCATGTTTGTGAGCTTTGGCTTACAGATCCAGAATCTTATAACATATACCTGACCAGTGTTCTGTGACAGTAAATCACTCTCCCTGTAGTATTGGGAGAGTTTGTCACTTTCTTACGACTTGCTCCACTTTTTCAGACCGCCTGTGTTAAAACACAGTTCTAGAAGTCATCCTTTAGTGATGTCACCAAGGGCATCACACCTCCTCCAAGTTAGTGACCCAACCCCTAGCCAGGCGTTCATTCCACCATGTTTATGTGCCCCGATCCAGGGCATGGAAGGTCCAGCAAAGCTGCACTTTCAGCAAGCAGTAAGCTAAAATCTTGCTGTGCAATATGCTGCTGCATAGAAATATGTATGGGGTGTTTGGTGTAATTAATCTTGCAGCTGTTCTCAACAGGAGGCAGGATATATAAAGACAAGGCTCTGAAAGAGGAGGAGAGGAAAATGTGTACTTGCCTATAATAGTGAAGTAAATGTACGTGTAATTCCTTTTCCAGTATGCAGGTAGTGCATGCCTAAAATTATAAAACTTCTTTACATACTGGAACACCAAATTATAGTCATCGGAAATACTCACCGTGAAAAATTAGATTTATCTCCTATGAAAACGAGACTCATTTAAATGTTTGTGTCGCAGCCACTGCCAACATCCGGCTCTCCTGTGGAGTCATTAGGCAGATGATGAATTTCAACTTGATCGCAACTCAAAGCTGCGTCGTGCTCCATTAATCTCACCGCCTAGGATTAGCATAGAAAGTCCACAGCGACGGCAGCAGAAGTTGAAGGTAAACGTCGGAGAAAAAAAAGAGAGTGGGCGATGAAGGGCGATGATGCTTATTTTCGCCCTCTCATTACTACCGAACAAGTGCCGTGTAGGCAGCAGGTGAGTTAGGCCGCGTGGGTTTGAGTCATGCAAGAGGAGGCACAAGCGTGCGTGTGTGTGTGTATTTGCACGACACGCCATAAACTGCCTCTGACCTGATCAAATATCACATTATTATATCAGGAGAAACACAACAAAGCGAGCCGCGGGTGTCGTATTACCGCAGGTCTCGCATTTCCCCCCGGCTGGAAATATGCCTTCATGTCATGTGTTTGCATTGTGCCAGGAGCTTTTCAAAGGGGGCACCGGGCTACACCATGCAACACTTGACTGAGTCAGTAGTGCAGGAGTGTGTATAGGTGTCGCTCTCTCTGCGTGGAGTGTACGGTTGTATGTAGTAGGTGTTGAAGGTTTTATGCTCAAAGGAAATATATATAATCTTGCAATTAATGCAAGCAAATGTTCTATGCGAGTTCCCTGTCATAGGAAGAGGCAGGGAGGGACCCAAGTGTGCCCTTGATCGTTGCATGCGGTGAGACTAAGAATGAAGCTGCCTTGTACTCGCAGAAAAATCGCTGCGCCAGTAATTGATCTCTTTACAAAGGCTGAACAATGAAGGTCCTATACCCGACTCCTAATCATATTCAGAATGTATTTTTCATCCTAGATTGCAGCGGAGGAGGCTTTCAGGATATATTATCTGACAAAGCCAACAGATCTCGAAAAAAAAAAAAAGTTGTGTTTAGCCCTCTGTTTAGAGCCAAAAAATGCTTGGCTTTGCTTGGAGGTACCTCGAAGTTTTCTCAGAAGACACCAACACGTCATCCCAACTTGGGAGATGTCTCAGTGCCCCTTGTGACGTGGGAAAAAATGGACGGAGCAAATTTGGGGACCCTTCAACACACGTTTTTGGTTTGTTTATTCGCCCTTGCAAATAAGCTCAGAGAGACGCACAAGAAACAAAATGCATACGTGTAAAAATGTCGAAAGACGCGGAATCCACGCTGACGCTAACGCCCGCGTGCACGCGTCAGACAGTGATTAATGGGCTTTTGTTGTCGCCGTGTAGTACCACATCTGCTGCCAGAGGGGGTTTCAGCACGAGCCGGAAACAATATGGTCTATTTGGCCCATTACACAATGGCCAGTCACATTGAAGCGCACACACACACACACACACACGTGCGCTTCTGGCCTCATTATGCTGGTGGCCAACCTCGTTTTGTCCCAGGGCACCCCTCTGACACAACACACACAAACACACACACACACACACACACACAAAAAAAAAAAAAAAACCTTTGCAAACACACACATATGTCCGTTAGGCATTTTGTATCCCCCGCCTCCCCCTCCGGAGTGCAGGGGCAACCTGCAGACAATTGGCCTCGCCACACTCCGTATGGCCGAGAGCGACCGACAGAGAGACACCCACAGTTCTCAGTTCTTGCACGTGCAGGAAAGAATAAACTGGTTGATGATGAACAAGAAAATGGCAAAAACGTTCTTATTTTGTTTCTGGTTTGAAAATTCAGCCCTCGTTCCATCCAGAGAACCTCCCCCCCCCCCCTGTGTATTCGTAGCTTTGTGGCAGCAGTTCGGAATCACGCAAAAGACATTTCGCGTTTTTTACTCCTCGCCACCAAAACGCATTTTATTCCCGTCTCACTTCCTGTCTCCCCCCCGCAGCGCTGTTTGACGTACAGAGCTGGCTGGCGGCTCAGATGTTGCGCGTGGGAGGAAGTTTGTGTGTGTGATGCGCATGTGGCCGGGTCACCTTGTGTGTGCGCGAGTGTGTGTGTGTGTGTATGTGTGTGTCGGGGTGCTTTGTTGGGTGGGGGGTGCAGGGAAGGTGGGGGTCGTCTACCAGCTTGGCATTTATTTGATGACCTCTGGTGGTTGTGGGGTCGGCGGGGGGGGGTCGCATTAGAAGACTAGAAGTCGGGGCCAAATGGCGAAACAAAGGCAGGGCGTGGCCGCGGGTTTTATGGAGCCTGGCGTGTGTGTGTGTGTCTGTGTGTGTGTGCGTGTGTGTGTGTGTCCATAGGGATGAAAGAGACACCCCCGAGGACAAAGGAGGTGTGCAGCAGCTGACAGTAGGGGGAATTATTCAAGAAACAAATTAACATTTCAGGCCGGCCACTTGGGGACTGGCCATCAGTTAAAGCTGCTGCAACATCTGCAGCGTTTGATTTGAAATGCATTCCGCTCCTGTGATGCTCTTTGTTGTAACTCGTCTCTGCGACTCGGCGCCCCGAATTGCATTTCAGCGTTTTCACCGCCGCCCTCAAACTGTCTGCTCTTTTGTTTTTTGTTTTTGTTTTTGTTTTTTTTGCTCCTCCCTCCCCCCACACCCAGCCCTGCATAGGCAATGATGTGTCTTATATTGCTGGCAGCCGCCGAGGATCAGATTCGTTTATCCTGCCAGTCCATCACTGTCAAAGAAGAAGCAATGAAAAGAAATGCCAGTCACAACTTCACAGGGCCGCATACGTCTTTATTTTCCTGTTTTGTCGTAAACAAAAGTCAGACAGCCGAAATTAGTCTTTTTTCTTAAAAACTGATCGACTGATTTACTCAATTTAGTTTCTGAAGTTGAAAAGGGGGTCGTGCTCAGTGCTTCTGTAGATATGAGAAGGCTATTAATAGTGTCAGTACAGACAGAATTAGTACCTCCGTCTCAGAGTAGAACCGAGTTGTGTCGATATACTTGATCAATATTTCATTTCAAACCATGTAGTCTGTCTCTGTGAAACTATCCTACAGTGCTACTGTTTGAAATCTGTTGAAAAGCACCTACAAGCTCAATAAAATACTCAATAAATGGATTCGACAGGAGGAGTACATAGAAATAGTAATTAAGGAAGCAGATATACAAATGAGCTGTGCAAAACATACACAAAAAAGTACACAACAATTTATTTTACGTTTTATCATAGATTCATCACACAACGTTTTAATTAAAAAGTGGAAAATATTTTCATAAATTAAATGTAACGTAGAGAAAAAAAAACAGCTTGCCACTTAGCTGCTCCTTAATTAGCTTGTTGGGTTTTTTTGTTTTTTAAACTTGATTACCTTGTTTTTTCTTGGACGCTACTGGTGCGTGAACACCTGGAGGTGGCTTACTGTAGTAAGCAGCAGGTGCCCTATTTTTCTTTTCCCATCAGATTTAATTATATCATTGCAGATGAATCGAGCGGAGGGAGAAAGAGGTCTTATGAATGACGTCTTATTTTAGAGATCGTCGACAAGGAGGAGAGTTCAGTAGTATCTGCAGAAGTGTTTTATCATGTGATTGTTTCATCCACACAGAACTGGTGTTTCAAGGGGGCTGTGTAAGCTCACGTTAGGAACCAGAGTGGTTCTCCCCTCAACCTGGATGCACCACCTCGGCAGAACTGCAACAATGTTGGTCAACTCTCGCTTGCTGACTCCTTATTTACCAGTCTTCTTTTTCTTTCCATCATCCTGTTTGTTTAATGTCTTATTATTATTCTATGGTTTTTATGTAGTTTTATGGCATTGTTACAGTATCACTTTCACACCTAGCATACATACTACAGCATTTTGAGTGTTTTCTTGTTGGACAGATAGAGATCTGTCCAGGAAACGTTTTCGAAAGAATCCATCGTTTTCGTCTCCGTGCAGACAAAGCCATCGTGTGCCCTGGTGTTTCTTTGTTGTTTCCCGTTTAACAATTTAACAGTGTATTTCTGTTTCCAAGACAGAATTGAGTCAAGACAGAGTTGTGTTGTTGCAGTTATAGATTTAATAAATACATAAACATACCTGATAATTTATGTGAATATATTGGATTACATTTGTCGCTATCTGATTCTATTTCCATCAAACTGTTTGCTGACGAATGTGGTGGAGACACAACTGGAAATCATCAGAGTAGGTTTCACATTACTATTACATGTAGTTGTCCTCTCATGCCTTGGTCTGAACCGACTGTGTCAAACTTTTTAACGCTGAAGGCAACGCAACACAACTCCAACATAAAATAAACTGCGTCAATTGATGTTAGTGAATGTAGTCGGACTTATAACTGCAGCAGCTAATGAAGCTGAATTCCCACACAAGATGTCCTGATAACACACGGCCCGAGGCCAAAACAGCCTCTGGCAAATGCCAGCGCGGGTTGCACATATATCTGCGGTGAAAATGTGAGAATCCAGGCCCGCCGTCTTCCCAAGGCGGTGCTCGGCGAGGAAACAAAGGCGCCTCTAATCGCACATCAGAGCGAGGTTCGCACAAGCGAGCACTAACTCACAACCGCGGATGCGAAGTCTCCTGGCGAGGGTAATCGCCGCGTGACGGCAGGTGATGGAAAGCAGTCGATTTCCTCTTTCTTTCCCTTTTGTTCGCAGTGAGCCGGGGCCCGGACGTCACGGCGGGATGAGGCTATTCCCCGCAGCGCCGCTCGGCCTCGTCCGGGCCATTAGCGCGCGGTGGCGCACGTGGGGGACCGTGAGTAAGCGACGCGCGGATGCGGACGGCTCAACGCTTTCACCTCCAACATTTAACGACGAGAGAGTTGGGGGGGGGGGGGGGGGGGCGGGGCCGCCGTCTCCAGACTGGAATAATTAAACCGGGGGGGAAATTATAACCATTTCCCCTCCATACCCGCCACAACCCGCGTCACGGCCGCTCGTCGCCCGCCCGTCAGCAAAGAAAGCCTCGGCCGCAAGCCGCGGTCCGACAAAGGGGAACGAAGAGAGGCCACCGAAAAGTGTGGATGTAATTCACATTTTATTTTTCTGTCTGTTACCTCCCCAGCTCACGGCGGCGTATTGATGCAGCGTCTTCAATTTATGCCGCTCGCGGCAGGTGCGAACAAAGCGGTAGGCCCTGTGAAATTTATAGTTTTCATTAAGTGGCCTTATCATCCCATTATTGGCTGGTCCGAACACACACACACACACACACACACACACACACACACACACACACACACACACACACACAGATGGGCAGTGTGAGAGAGTTAAGTGACCGCCACTGCCTTGACCCTGGGACATTAGCGGTATTAGCAGGACAAAGGTCCAAAAAAGCCTCGACATCTGCAGGGGGTCTCGGGGGGGTGAAGTGGGTCTGTGGATACATTAGGACTTGTTAGTCGTCCTAACAAGTCAATCTAGTAGACAAAACACTATTAGTTTTTGTTTTGCTGCTTTTATCCTCACATTAGTGGACAATTTCTGACTACAATGCCAACAATGGTCACTTTATTAGGCACTCAGGTACTTGAGGTTATTGAGTGCACACACACGCACACACACTGACACTCACAAATTATTTGAAGGTTTGATATGCTCTCCATTCAGAGATAACTTTCTTCTCTGGACGTTAAAGCTACTGCTGCTGCTGCTGCTAAGTTGTGTTGTAGTCAAGACGGCACCAACCGAAAGCAGGACACGGTCAAGATTAGAGAGTATTGAGACCAGAACAAGACCAAAGCATTTGGGGTTCGAGACCAAGACCAGACCAAGACTTTATATATCAAAGAAGAAAAAAACAGGAAAAAGTGACGAGTATCTTTTTAAAATTCAAGTTTGCTTCTAAATGGAACAGCAACATCTCTTTTCAGCAAGATATATTTGAATAATTTTCGTTAACATTTTGCTGCTTTGCCAACTATTTTGAACCGTTTTCAAAAAACAAAATACAAAAAAAAAACTTTGCTTCATAAAATTCAAAAATAAATGAACTAGGAATAAGGGGGTGTGTCACTGGATGTAACAAACAGAGCGTAAAACGGCAGCAGCTGCATTCTTTTCTGTTATTATCGCGTCATTGTAGTGTTGGCTGAGTCTCGACCGGTCTTGATAAGAAATCCGAAGTCCGTCAAGTCCGAGACAGAGACTCACTGCTGCGCCGCGCTGTAACAAAAAAAAAAAAAACACACACACACGTGAACGGCGAGAGAGGAAAGGCATTTAGCGAGAGATTTTGTGCGTGTTGGGTACTGTGGGGGGGGGCTGCGCGCGCACGCGTGTGCACTGACACACAGCAAAAGCCCAGTTTGAAAAGAAGCTGGTGGGAGGGGTGTTTCCATGGAGACCGGGGGCGAGCGTACGGAAAGAAGGTCTCGGCTCGCGCCCGCCGTTGCGAAGGTGGAAGCGACCGTCTGAGCCCCCAGGCGAGACGTTCACCGGCGACAATGGCGCAGACGAGAGCGGGATAGCGAGGCGCTAGGAAGGTTAGCGCCGCAGCCGCAGCCCGAGCCAGCTTCTGCGCTTTCCGTCTGAGGCCCTTTAGCATTAGCATCAGAAAGACATTATGCTAATAGAATCAAAGGCAAGCAGCCCAGCCCCCCCTCCCTCTCCCTCTTTTGTGCTGCCTGCTCCGAGCCGAGGGCACGGGGAGGATTTTACATGTGAACTGCCTCCCTCGCCGTAAACTCTCGGAGCATTTGCATGGAGACAGATTAGAGAATGGGAGGAATGCGATCCATTTCACAAATTAACGGCACGCAGCCGAGCATTTCGAGGTGCTGGCGGAGGAGACGTGTCAGAAAAGGCCGTGAATTCAAAACTCTCTTCTTCTGTTTTTTTTTAAGCGAAGAAGGAAGCGGCATCATTTCATTCCAAATCTCTTCAGTGCTGATGCAGTCACCTCATGTGCAAAACTATATTATAAACTGCCTTTACAGGCTCTGCACGTTTGTCCGATTACTTTGTGTCAACTTTTCCTTATTTGTTATTTAGCGATTTTCATCATGAACTTCACCAGTCTCAGTTGAAATGTACACCAGAAAACTGTAATTATTCCATTTAACTCTGACAACATTCTCCTTTCAAAATGCAAATATATTCAATTCAATCAATTCTGAGTTTTTAATCTCCCTTTCCAAATTCTACCCCTGCCACCTCTAATTGAATAAAAAAGGCCTCTTTGGCTGAACGAGTTAACTCATGGATTCCGCGATATGCTCTAATTTCCTGACGAAGCACAAATATATGGCACAAGTTTTAATTTATTTCACAGTAAAAATAAATGAAGCTTCTCTCACTCTTGATGATGATTAACTCTGTCTGATGGCTTGCGTGTCTTAGACTAAAAATATTCATGATTTTGAACTATTAAGAGGTTACAGAGGAGCTTAAACGCAAGTTCTTTCACAACGATCAGGAATGTTTGGAAAATGTAATTCTCATCCAATATGTTTGGAAGGGGACATCAAAAGTTGGAAGTTGATTAGATGGACCTACCTTACATTCAAGTGGACCAGTCAGACTTATTACTGCTAGCATAGCCAGATACCCACGGATTGAGCCTTCATATTGGGACAGCCTCAGCAGTGCATCGCTTTCAGGGTTGTTATTTAATTATTTTACCATGCCAAAATGCCATATACTTCTGATGAAACACAGCTACTGTAGCATTCACGCTCATCTGTTTGGCAGCAGCTTGGTGCACAGTTGCTGCCTGGCTTCTTTGAGAGTATTTGTAGTACAGCGAGAAGTAATTCCCTTGCTTCCTTCAAATTTTTTCATGTCGTTGAGGATTTTTTTTTTTTTTTGCAGAATAGAAAATACGATTACCATAGAATTTGGCCATTACAGTAGTTGCTCAGCACTGAGTGGTACAGGATATGTGGATAGTGGTACAGGAGGGCAGCATCAGCAGACAGGGAGCTTCCACGTCACTACCTCCACCGTGCAGCCCTACTTCTCAGAATGTGGACATTAACGCCACAGAAGAAGAAGAAGACAGTGTTGGTTTGGGCTGGGTGGGTGGATGTTGTGTCGTGGGGTTGGTGGGGGGGCTGAGATGAGTCATCATTCATAACTCGATACTGAATACAGAGACGTATCTGCTGTACAAGGCTACATCCTTTTTATTGAGCTGGGCATCACGACCTCTTCCCACACACACATTGCTGGCGTCTCCTCGTGAAAGGAAAGTCTCCGTGCGCAAATCTTGAATTAAACAGAAGCTCGGTTTCATTTAATTTTTCGCGTCCACCAATTGGCTCGTTCTTATTGAAATACCGGACTGCTGTGACTCAGACCCGGGGGCTGTTTGCCCGCATGAGACAGACGCACAAGGACCAGCGGTTCAAAGTGGAATGGTTAGAGAGGCAGATGAGGACATTATGCAGAAACAATAACCCAAGGTAACCGCGGTGAACAAGAAGAATGTTTCACTGCGGGTGAAGGACAGGTAACGTAGGGTGACAACAGCATAAAGCGAAGACGGTTTTCTCTGCTGACGTCAGTGTTCATGCTGTTTGTTAACTGGTTTGTTCTTTTCAGCCATTACCTCGATGGGCTGAGCACATTTTTTCAATCAGGTTCAATCCTCGGGGTGTTAACTCGGATCCGCTTTGACCGTCCTTGGCTTCTTTTCTGTGTCAGCTCCTCTGCTGCCCTCCAAGCTGCCAAAGGAAAGTTTGCGGGTTTTTTTAGACAAGGAGCAGGTCTGATGACTTGGTGGCGCAGCGGCATCTTAATAAGCTCCAGGTTTTATCCATGGGATACACGGCCGTGAGTCATCTTAGGAGAGGGCGGGAGCTGTGCTCCTCAGTCCATATAAGGCGGCTGTGAGTTGTGTACCGAGTTAAGAAACCACTTTTGAGACCTTGAGCTGAAGCACAGGCAGTTTTTCGGGGGGGCATGTTTTCTAACAGTAGCAGTAGCTGTGGTTTTGTTGTATTCGAAGCATCCGAGAACATTATCTTCCTTCAGCCTTGAAGGCCACAATCAAACCTAGAGTTTACTTCATTGTTGTTTATTATACCAGCAGTGCACAAACGAGTGCCACTAATCAATAATTACTCTAGTGTCTTTTTCTTGTTATTTCTCTTTTGCCTGATATTGATTTAATCGTTTATTGTGAGCATTTGTATTCATTTATTTACCTTTTAATGAGTATTTTCACTCCTGCCAAGCGACTCTCTGAAACTCTCCCTTTCAAACAATGTGACAATTTCATCATTTCTAAAGTCTTCAAAGGCTTTTACACAATTTCAATTACAGACCAAATTAATAGTCAATGTGACAGGAAAATGGGGATGTTTCATTCACCTTTAAAAAAAAAATGTGTTCAGAAGAGGTATTTGCAAACCGTGCATTGAACGCAGGAATAAAGGATGATGATATATCCAGATATATTTATCTAGATACTGAATTGGACACCATAAGATTCTAGATGTGTTTCGGTGCTCAAATCTGGAATAAGAAGGTCAAGGCAATTACAGAAATCTGGAGAAACTGGACTCTCTGCATGTTTGCATGGTGAGTCACTCCTGGTAGTTGTTTAAAAGCCGAATCTGATCGCAACCCCAAATATTGACATGAGACACATGGGACTGTCTGCGTTTGGAGATACTAAGCAATCGCAGGAGTCAGTGGACGTCTAGGAGTATCTCACAATAGTCAGAACCCAGCCAGGAGCTGCCGTGTTGGGCCATAACCCACCTGATGAGGAGGTCCTGGTTCTCCTGCCACTGTATCGTCGTCGTGGACGTAGACAGTGTTTGGTTACAGCGTCTGGAAGGAAACACTTGAGCTGAGTGACCTGAACAGATCATTAGGCACAGTCCATCTGGAGCCTGTGTTACTAGCGACCCACTGACACATTTACCCTTTCATCATTTATTCATTTTGAACCTCTCTGAATTTACTTGTGAGGTATTTCCAGACAATTCGCCTCTTTGAGTGGCGACATTTGGAGCGTGAGTGCTTCTAAGTTCACATTTGAAGAGTATCTGATAAACTTGGATAATTCCGCTGCTGCTCAGAAGACTGATTCAACGCACTCAAAACCAGGAATGAACTTGACGGAATCGGAATTTAATCCTCCCTTGTACCAGGTTACTGTGGAGGTGCAGGCGGCAGTGATTGGGCTAAATAGACAGGACAAGTGCTTCTGGGAGGGGACACCAGAGCCGCTCAGGGTTCAAGGGTCGCTGGGCAAGAGGTAACATTGACCGCGCTATCAATGGTCACATCGTGATTGAAAAGTGGATTCAGAGGGGGGCTGCAGCTCTATCTACCTCGAGCAGGAGAAGCAGGGATTTAACTTCCATCTAACCAGAGAAAGGCAAGGTGGCTTGTGTAAAAGGTCAGGGCACGAGAGGGAGGGGGATCAGGAGAGCTGGAGCAAGGCTCAAGGCAACAACACCCACGCAATTATCCTGCTCACCCCGGGCGGCCTGTTCACGCCCACACTGAGAGTGAAGCTCTTCAGATCTGATGTGAAAGTGAAGGCATCAGAAAGAGACAATGTGTTTTTTGTTGTTGGCTTGTTTTTGACAGTTTAAAATATTGAAAACCATAAAAAAGAAAAATCAACATCGTTGTACATGAGTCACTTTTTCACAGGATAAGATAGCGATGTAACAGATTAACGGTACAATTATCACATTAAAATTTAAAGTGAATGCAAATAACAATCTGTCCGTCGACTCACAGCCCACTAGAATAAACTACCTTTGCAAAATCACTTTTTACTGCTTGATCTTCACATTTGTACAATTTGAAGTCGTGTTTGGCCTCTTGATGTCAATCTTGAACTTGTTGTCTTGTTCCTCTTTTTGGACAGTGTGCTAAACATGGAGTTTTGGAGATCAACCCCTGGTGACATCACAAAGAGCACTCCTGCGTCACCTCCATGTCGCAGGTTAGTGACGGGAACACCCCCAATCAGGTGTCCGTCGCACCTGCTGAGACAATCCTGCTTTTATCCCCTTCCTAACCGAATCAAAGTTCAACAGGGCCTTTTGGAAAGAGGAACTTTCAGAGCTAATAATGCTGTTTTTGGCAATCTATTGAGTTTTCAGCCTATTGTGTGAAGCTGCTGCACTGGGATGCAGGATAAAGAAAGAAATATTGCCAAGTGGGAAGAATATGGGAGCTTTGAATAAGTATTTCCCTCACTGTGATATACAAAGGGACGGAAAATACGTCTGACAGAAATCCTTTATTCACAAAATTTCTCATACAAACACAACACAAATAAAAAGTGGACTAACTTGTCTCATTTGAAGCAACTGGGCAGAAGAAAAAAGATAGGAAAAAAACAAGATGTCAATATTTCACTCATTACAAACCTGAGCTGTGCGTGGTAGAAATGTATCAAATGGATGATGAGGAGGAGACATTACAAAAAGAGTATAAATATACTGTACAAGTGATGTGGATGATCTTGTAATGCGGAACTAAGAAGGAGGTGCGTTTTCTTGCTCGCAGACAGGCGCGGTAGAATTGGCTTCTGTGGTTTTAATGGAGTTCATTGCAGGGGAGTTTAAAATCCAAGCAACTGGGGGAAAAAAATTTGATACTCTGTGTAATTTAGCCTTGCTGTTGTTTCAAATCAGGTTTAAATGTAGAGAGGCAGGGACCGCATTGATTTGCACAAATGAAATTGTTTTCATCAAAGTACTAATGAGCAGAACCCCCCCCCCCCCCCCCCCCCCCCACGAGTGACTTTCGCATTCTGTCGTCAGCCACGGCGAATTCTGCTGGGTCACACGCCATTTGGGCTTTCAATTTTAAGGGTCACAGGTTTAGGGGTTAGGGTCATGACGCAGCAGCCTCTAGGAGGGGGCATCCTCCCCGTGTATGGCCTTATACTTGGACATCTCCTCTGGGAAGACTTTGCCGAGCTCGGAGATTAAAAGGCTCTTGAATTTCTGTTGAAAAAATACAACAGGAAACGTTTAGTTTAGGTCATTTCTTTTCTTCTTTTTTTTAGCATTTAAAGGCCCAATGTGCAAGATTCAGTGGCATCTAATGTTATGAAGCATTATGCAACAATACGGGCCATAAAAAAAAGAAAAGCATGTATTCATTTAAAACCACTGGTGTCAATGGCCAAGATTTTTAGGTGGCCTCTTACCGTCATGGTGTCAATCTTCCCTTTGACCTGTTCGTTCCTCGCAAGGGCTCTCTCCAGGCATTCCTTGGTGTACAGCTGAGGGTTTCGGCCTTGGTCGATGTATCTATAAAAACCAAGAATATTGACAGTTGAGGAAAAATTGATGTAGAAGACTTCTCTCAAGGCACCAATGGAACAAAATTACTTCTTGCAAGAACAAGTCCAGTTGCCCCAACTCAACCCTTCTGCATCAAGATGACCTGGATGACTGAGAACCTTCACAGACATCTGTGAAGATAATTCTGCATTTAGCTTAATCTAATACATAGTCAGGCATCAGTGAGTGTTCAGTCAATATTTCGTTCAAAACAACTCATCTTAAGTTGGAAACTCTTGGAAGTTTGTGTGTATTTTTTCTTGACTTTTTTCAAGTGACCACGCAGAATAATTAAGGACAACCTGATATAATCTAGAGCATTTGCATGCCGATTTAGAAAGCAGCTTGATCTGATCACAAAAATAATATCATGATATGTATTAGGTGACTTGATTGTTTGCAAGTCATCGATCAAATATAATTGTCACATTTTAGAATGAGGTTTGGTAGGAATTGCGGTTTGGTTTTAACAGACCACAATCATTTGCAACAGTGGAGCAAAGCAGGATCATGATGGATGTGGGAAAAACAATCAGCTAACTATTAATTAACCTTGAAAACGAAAGCGAGCATTAATGGACTCACTCAAAAACCTCCAGCGGCACGTTGATCTCGTGAAGCTGCTGACGGCACTTTTCGATGTCCTGTAGTCCGGATATCATGAAATTCCTGGAAAATAAATCGACATCATTTGTGGATTAACAAAACGCTGACCGGAATAGAAACCCGCTTTCACGTCCGAAATCAAGCATAGCTCACAGTTTTTGGTTGAGTCCTGCTTGGCTACTCGGCTGAAAGTCGCTGACGATGATTCCCAGCTGTCGAATGTTCTCGATAAATTTCTCCAGATGTTCCTCCAAATTATCAAATTTTTCAGCCATTCTGATTAACAGTAACTAAACCATGAAAAAAAAGACAACCATACGTGTTAAATGGCCGGTTTTGTGTCAATCGGTCGCTGTTTACTATCCGCCGCCTGTCCTGCGACAGTCTTACTTGACGGCAGCAAATCAGCCAATCGCTGTGGACGCTTTTCCGCTACCGTGGTAACAACCAATGGCATGTTACCGTAAAGTGAGGCTGTAGAAGTGTCGTGGTTAACGGTCAAGCGAAGCGATATTCAAGATGTATACCGTCATTCATACATAACCGCAAAAACTGAACAAGATTTTTTTGAACCAGGATTATATCGTTCAGTAAAAACGTACGAACAATGACAACAAACTACCGTTTATCGTCCGTTCGTTTGCGATATACAACATAAAAATAAACTGATTCAAATAGTGTTGTATTTAGATTACGTTCCCTTCCCTTTAGGGGACAAAGGCTCATGTGAAAAGGAGGGTTATTGAGGGTTTTTTGTTTGTTTTGTCTTTTTGTCTTTTTAGCTAACAATATCATACCTGACCACATTCACGGCATTAAAAGCATGCGCCCAAAGTGAAAATAGTGTGAAAGTGACGGCTGTTTTCACTCGTTTCCAGCGTTTCGATCACTTGTACTTTCTGTGTAAACCAGGAACACTGGATATAAGCCATGTCTCTCCAAAACAAAGTGCTCTGATTTCCCCCAAGCATGAACACAAATACATACGTATTTTATTCTAAACGGATCCTAGACCTTAGCAACGTAAAGTTTCATTTGGACTTTTAACGCGTTCTGTCGGACTTTCTCTTCAACCTCTACGGACCTTTTATCTTCCTCGTCGCCTTCGCCCCACCTCCACATGCACACCTAGTGTGACACTTTAAATCCAGTATTATTTTAAACACAAAAAACACAACACACAAACACGCCCGGTGGATGCTGTGGCTTCCCACACTCGAACTTGCAGCGGCGAGATTTTATTTTGAAAGCGTGCAGCAGTGGCGCCGTTTCCGGCGATGACGACCATCGGGCTGAAACATCATCTGTGGGCAGTGCTCCGTGCTCGGCTGCATTAAAGCAGGAGCTGGCGCGGCTGCACAGACGCACGTCAGAGCCTCTCCTCCTCCTGCTCCTCCTCCTCCTTCTCTTCTTCACCTCCGCGGCTCCCACCGACTGGCGGCAGCCTCTCCCTTGGATGCTGGAGCCATTTCGGACTCTTTTTGTTGCGCGAAGCGAGGACGGCGTCCGGGGACGTTAAAGGGACGTTGTGTGAATTTTCTCCGTTCGAGGTAAGAACTGACTTGACCGCTTTTGCTCTTTCTTCTTTCTTTTTTTTTTTTCCTCCATCGGCTCGGATAGTGAGGGTGCGCGGGCGGGAGAAGACGCATAAAGGGGGAAAAAATGCATGGTGATGTCGCGATGAATATAATACACCAACACAGCTACGGGTACTCGGTGGCGATATTTTCGATATTTCTGTAGCTTTTTTCCAAATTTGCGCTGCATGTCATTGTTTATTTTGCGTCCGCCGGGTTTTCCTCCGCAATTTCTGCGGCGTGATGCGCGAAGATGACGCTTCCATCCGTCATAATAACACTGCAGTATGTATTCCTCTACCCACACATCGGTTCGTGTCTTCAAAGAGAAATCACCTCGATGCCTTTGCGTACTGCGCCGTCCTATCATTGCAGTCGGCGTCGCTCCACTTTCATATATATATACATATATATACATATATATATATATATATATATATATATATATATATATATATATATATATATATATATATGTGTGTGTGTGTGTGTGTGTGTGTGTGTGTGTGTGTGTGTGTGTGTGTGTGTGTGTGTCGTCCGAGTTCTCTGCCGGATCTGCTCCGTGTATTTATTTATTTATTTGCAGCATGAATGTAAATCTAATCGCAGGCATGTATTGTTTCCCACCACCTCCTCTGTAGTCGAGATGATGCACTGAGGAGAAAACCCAGGCTTCCCACTGGTCGTGCTCATCCCTGGCTGCAGTGAGCGGAGGAGGGACTGCGGTGCAACAAGGTTAATCATCATTGGCGGCCAGAAACGAGGGGGAGAAAGAGAGAGAGAGAAAAATTGGGCTTTATTGTGGGGGGGTTTCATCCGCGAGGAGCGAAAGAGATCGACGCGAGCGGGTGAATCTTTGCCCCCCCTGTGCTGGGCAGATTCGGCGCAGGAACGATTGAAGACCCCCTCCCCGACCCCCCAAACCCACCCCCCCACCACCCTTTCGACACATTATGGCCACCCTACTGCGGAAGATCGGTCTGATCCGCCTGCACGACCGGGACACCGAGGACCCCAAGCACCACCAGGGCTCGTTAAAGGGCACCAAGGGCAACCAGAAGAACAGCAGCAGCACCAAACACTGTCAGACGGCCAACGACGCCAACATCCTGAGCACCCCGGAGATCAAGGCCAGGAAGCTGGACCAGCACGGCAAGGACAAGGCGTCGCGGGACAAGGATAGACAGGGCAGGGATGCAAAGGAGAAGCAGCAGGGAGGAGGTGGGGGAGGTGTAGGCGGAGGAGGAGGAAGCGGCGGCGGCAAGGCCACCAGCGCCTCGTCGATAGCGCCGGCGTCGGCGGTGGTGGCGGCGGCGCCCCACCACCGGCAGCAGCACTGCACCCAGGTGCGGACGCGGCGGCTGATGAAGGAGCTGCAGGAGATCCGGCGGCTGGGCGACCACTTCATCACGGTGGAGCTGGTGGAGGACAACCTGTTCGACTGGAACGTCAAGCTGCACCAGGTGGACAAGGACTCGGCGCTGTGGCAGGACATGAAGGAGACGAGCACCGAGTTCATCCTGCTCAACGTCACCTTCCCCGACAACTTCCCCTTCTCGCCGCCGTTCATGCGCGTGCTCACGCCGCGCCTGGAGAACGGCTACGTGCTGGACGGCGGCGCCATCTGCATGGAGCTGCTGACGCCGCGCGGCTGGTCCAGCGCCTACACGGTGGAGGCGGTCATGAGGCAGTTCGCCGCCAGCCTCGTGAAGGGACAGGTGAGGCCCCTGGGGAAGAGTGGGAGGGGTGATTGTTTACTACCTGGGAGGGAGGGGGTGATGTGTCTGTGAAGGTTCTCAGTCATCCAGGTCACCTTAAAGTGGAAGGGTTACGTTGGGGCAACTGGACTGGTTTCTTCAGGTCTGAAGAACTGAACTGAACTGAACTGAACTGGTGAAGCCTTTCGGATGAGAGGTGAAACGTTTTCAAGATCACAAGGACAAGTCCAGTTGCCCCCATTAACCCTTGTACTGTACCTGGAGGGGGGGGGGGGGGGGGGGATAAAAGTCACCTTCGCTAATGATGAAATTGGGCGTTTAGCAGATTCAAGAACTCTTATTGGTCACATCATGCTCACGCTGGATGTGCAGTGAAATGTGAAAGTTGGTCATGCTGACCGGAGATGGTGCAATTCAGCAGCAAAAAAAAAACAATCTCAGCAAAGAAGGAAAGAGGATCAGGAAGAATCTAAGATAACACTATTGTACACAACAGTGTTTTTCACCTTGAAAATTCCCATGGCACACCACCAACCAAAAAGATTATAAAATGACGCTTTTTAGCCTAATGATGACGATTTACTCTCCTAATTTATTTCTCCTCTCTCGGTGTGAAACCTGGGCTTGTTTAGTTGCGCACAAAGCTGATATCCTGGGAGGAATTGAGGGAGGTAAAAAAGGTCTCATATGCCTTTTAAAGCACAATGGAATGTTATTATATTTCTTGGACCAATTAAGTGAAATTGGATCATTTTTCATAGCACACCTGACATTATCTCACGGCACACTAGAGAGTATACAGATGTTGAAAAACACTGCTTTATACAACCCTACATATATTTCTTATCAGGACAAAAGAATCACATCAACTCTATGTTCTTCTACTAATACAAAAGAAACAGTGAGCTGTTGCAGATTAGCATCAACACGCGGCAATTGAACTGTGTTTTGTTCCTGGTGTTTGTTTTGGTAACGTGACGTGGGCGGTAAATAAACAGGACAACAGGATTAGTATTTACATCAGAACAGCAGCCCAGATGATGAAGCTGCGCTCCTGGGGTGGGGGGGCGGGGGGGGTTGTTTCTGCTGTGACGTCACTGCTGGTGCAGAAGAAAGGCATGAGATTACGCGGTGGGGAGGGGGGGGGGATTCACATTGGCATGTAAATGTGCTATGATTTTGCATCACTGTGCATCCCGACCATTAGGTGGTGCTAGACCCCCCACGCCGGGGCCTTTAATATGCAGAGACAGCGAAGTGAGCTCGTCTCGTTGGCAGAAACTGGGCTCGGCTTGACGCGCAAAAAAGTAACGACGGATTTTTGTGACGGGCGGTGATGAGTGGGAGCTGTCCGTGGTGTCGCCTCGCCCGTGACTGTGAATACTAAAAGTCCTCGTTGTGACTTTTATGGCAGCCATTGCAAGCAGCGAGAGGTCTTCAGTGCAGTGCGGTGTTGCTCTTTTTCTTCCTTTCTTTTTTTTTTTTATTGCATCCATAAATCAGCATCCACTGACAACAGAGGCCCCGCAGCCGTGCACACTGACTCTGAGCGCTTCTTATATTGTGTTCCTGCTGCTGCCGCTATTGCTGCTGCTGCTGCTGCTGCTGCTGATGTTGCTGCGGCTAAAATTCACCAACAAGCAGGTGACGGTTGGGCGAACGTGCGGCGATGAAAAGATCGTCAGCGGCTGATTGAATGGAGGAGGTGGGCTGCCTGCCTGCCTGCCTGCCTGCCTGCCTGCCTGCCTGCCTGCCTGCCTGCCTACCAGCAGCCCTCAGCGGCTCAGCCTGACTGGATTATGTAATCCCATCAAATCTGTTTTTTCACGTCCTCGGGAGTACCGCAACGACATTGGCAGCGGCTTCGGCTTCCCGCCCTGGTGGGGAACGGCCAAAAAGTACTGTGATAGATGGATAGAGTAGAATAGAATAGAATGGAATAGAATAGATGTGCTTTATTGATCCCAAATTGGGGAACTACGCTGTTGCAGCACTCGGAACAATCCACAAAAAAAACTATAGAGACAGACAGGTACTTAATTCATTCCGAAGGAATGTCAGTCATCCGCAATGAGTTCACAAAAAGTGCATAGAGAGGAAAAGACTCATTGAAATAAAGAAGAAAAATAGGATAATTAAGGAGTGACAATAGCCACTGGTGCCACAGGTTTGTTCAAATGATGAACACATAGTCTCATAGCTTCCTGTTTGTTTTTGATAACCCCCCCCCCCCCCCCCAATTCATCCTCTCCATGTACTCTGTGTGTGTGTGTGTGTCTGTGTGTGTGTGTGTGTGTGTGTCCAGAGTCAGCAGCGCTGTGACAGGGAGACCTTATGTAAACTGTCACACAGGGCCGCTCGCTCTCCCTCTCGCCCCGGACACCCGCGGCCTCGGCTGCTTTTTAGTCGCTGGTGATATAACCCGAGTGATGTCTCTCTCTCTCTCTCTCTCTCTCTCTCTCTCTCTCTCTCTCTCTCTCTCTCTCCCTCCCCTCCCCCCAGTCCTCCGTGGTCATTAAGCATCTGTTCCCCACGGAGGTCACGCACAAACTGCGCCCAAAACACTGAGTCCGAGCACAGCAGAGAGAGAGAGAGAGAGAGAGAGAGAGAGAGAGAGAGAGAGAGAGAGAGAGGAGAGAGAGAGAGAGAGAAGAGAGAGAGAGAGAGAGAGAGAGAGAGAGAGAGAGAGAGAGAGAGAGCATCTTGATTTGCTGCTTGAGACGAGCTCGCGGCCCTGCAGTGCTCCCTAATTACGTTACAGTGCCTCCCTCCTCTTCCTCCTCTTCGCTCATGGAAACAATATTGATTAATTATCCCTGTGTGGATGCACTGAGCGGCCGTCTGCACATCTGTGCTCGTGTCTTCGTTATTTATCTTTTCTTTTTTTGGGGGGGGGGGGGGGGTTGTCTTTTTGTTGCACTGCCCACGCTTCCTGTCCTAATTTCCTGGACAACACGAGCGGCGCTGACAAGCTGAGCGACGCCGGAGTGTATTAATACAGGCTTGGGATGCGTGCGTTGACGGAGCGCCGAGGTCGGAGTCAACGCAGCTCCGGACACACACACACACACACACACACACACACACCTGCGCAACACGTGTGTTGACTGAAGGCAGCCATCAGACATTCAGCCTGTTTTGGCTGCTGCGCCTCCGTCCGCCTCTGAAGCAGCGCGAGGCTTCGACATTTTAAACAGTTTATCAACAAGTGGTGAAAAGCACCAGCGTCTCCTCAGTTTGCCGCCTCAGGCTCCTCCAATTAGATCTCCGTTCCCTCAAAAAGCGAGCCGCCCGGTCCGGTTTTAGCTCCGAGTCGCAAAGCTAGCACGGAAGCCACGCCGCAGGCTGTTGGCACTTCTTTATTTTTCCTACATGTGATATTGTTAGGAAAAAACAATTAGTGAGGAAACAGGGGATAATAGATGGATGGTGGATTATGAAAGAGACGAAGCCTCAGGGTCGGAGCAATGCCGATAGAGAACTCAGCCATCACGAGGCACCGACAGAAAGAGGGAGTTTTATTTTTAATTTTTTAATCTGTTCTTATAGCAGTCACTGGAACATCAGAGTCTGATGCCACTCAGTGCGTTATTTATGATTAATAGATCCATTCAAAGTGCAGGGGTTTTAAGATGTGTTGGAATTATTATCGACATTCTGAATATTTTATTACTATCAGAAATTCCAGGACCTTTCTAAGGTTTCTGAGACTGCACTCGTTTGCATCAACTGGCTCTTAATTGTACTTGCATCTTTAAACTGTCGCGGTTAATTATTTATTTTTCCACCGAGCCACAGCATGACTTTTCTGTTTATAGCAAACCAAGTCATAGCCCTCTGTTTTCATCGTTCATATGCGGCCTGTTGAGCTTTTTAATCCGGCCCGCCAAAGAATTTATATTAATAGTAAGTAAGTCATAAAGTAGCTCATCATTTCAATAAAGAGCTAAATACCGTGGGGCTTCGTAGACAGATATTTTGTTTCAACGCTTTGGTTCATTTTCAGTTGACGTGTTTTCTGCATATCCCATGATGTATTTCCCTCCTGTGAGGTGGGTCACCAAAACACTCCATCGCTCTCCTCCTGCCCCCCCGCCCCCCCGTCACATTTTAGTCCCCGTTGTGGCCCGCCAGTCACCGGTCTCCCCACCCCAGGTCCATCCTCTGCGTGTTAAGTGGAACTTTGTGAGGGGAGGAGGAATAGGAAAAAAAAACCCGGTGGCGTCGCCCTTTAACGACCCCTCCTCCGCCGCTCCCACGGGGTTCCTCTTGATGATGCGGCTGCCGGTGATGATCGTGATGTCATCGATCCCTGCGCGTGTTTATCCTGACCCCGTTAAGCGCACGTCTGCGTTATGCAACAGCCTTCACCCTTCACCCCTCCAGTGGCGCGTCCCAACGTGCACTGGGGCCTTTTCTACCCCCCACCCCCTCTCCCTCCCGGCTCCACCCATTGACTGATCTCCGTTCACACGATTACCCAGCAGCCACTTTACACGAGTGGTGCGCCTCTCGTTGAACGCGGCGCTCGGCTGAGATGGACAAACACTGACGTGGCCCCTGCGTTGGCTCGGGGCGTCGCACTGAGCTAAACGCCACACACACTCCAGCAGACATTCTTACGCCCTGCGGCTTCCTTCTGTGATGCGGGGACGCTGATAAATGGTCTGAAATTAGCACAACGGTGCTAATTTCCCCACGGCCTTGTTGTGTCATATACACACAATATTACTTCCACACACACACACACACACACACACACACACACACACACACACACACACACACACACACACTGGCCGAGACTTCACCTCATAGGATGCAGGCTAAAAGGGGGGCGAACTGCACCTCGCGTCTGTCGGGATGAGTCACTCGACGGCGGTGCCATCAGTCACTCGTTGCCGTTTGAAGTTTTCCGGTCCCGGATGAACTCGGAACTTAAATTTGAGTGAGAAGAAAATGTTCCGTCTCGCTGCGCCTCACCGCCGCCTGCGTCTCAGATAAGCCTCGAGAGTCCCACTCTTGAGAGGAGCGCGGCGTAGCAAATTAATGTCGTCGGCAGGCCGGAAATATCCACCGAGCTAACGTATCTTCCTTTTTTTTTTTAACAGCCATAACGGTGAAAGCTCTGTTTTTTTTTGTGTTGCATTCACATTGCTTTAGAACATTTATATAACAGGGATTATGTTTAAGAGAATGTTTAATCGTTTTTGTATATGGACTTAAGACATACATTTAAAGGAAACTGCTTGTATTTGAAAAAACAAGCGGTTTGCAATGACAAAAGGTCGTGTGGAGGGTAGACTTAAGGAGACAGCCGTGTTTCCAGTAGCCCAGAACGTAGAACTGCTTGGAGTTCGGATTTTAGCTGAATATTACACTTACAAATATGTGAAATTAGGTCAAAAAAAAAAAAAAAAAAAGGTTTTCGTGTTGCTTTAGTTACCTTTAAAAGCTACCAAATCTAACTCGTAACAAACAGGACCCATTGTGCGACATCAGGTTGCATGCTTTGCTACGTCATTGTGAAAAGGCGTGATTAGCTGCGACACAGATTGATTGAGGGCGTTGAAAATCTGTGGCAACCGCGGCTTCAGTCAGCAGGGAGTCGGGGCACTGTCACTGGGCAAAAACGCTGCACCGGTAACTTGCGCTTCTGAATTTGAATTGACGGGGAAACGCTGCATTCTCACTGCAGGGCGGGAGTGTTAATAGAGGCTAAACTTAGGCTAATTTAGCAGACGGCAAACAAGTTTTAGCGAGGTTGCTGTGGCAGCTCGCAGCTCATGTGTCGCCCCACACCCCGAGACTCCAACATGGTGGCCCATTCATTTCAATGAAGCTGCTCCCCCAGCGCATTACGCCGAAACTTTTTGACTTCTTCTTTAAAGGCCCCATAAAGCATGCGCAGTCGTGTCACTTCCCATCATGCCTCTGTAACTCACATGATCTGTTTGGCCAATCAGAACAATCCTGGAGAACGTCGCTTACAGACACGTCAGAACGAGCCGAGACAGAACAGATTTTCTGGCTTTTATCATTTCTTTAAACGACTAAAAGACCATGACTGAAAAATCTACAATATAAAGATTTGCTTTGAATCGGGTTTCAGGGCACAGTCGTCCAGACGTTTATTTTTGTACTGCGGTCCATGGAAGAAATGCTTTTTTGGGTCCATGGGATTTTTCCGCTGCAGTACTTCGAGTGGCCACTGGGGAAAAATCGTCACGGCGGCATATTGCCAATCCGGTATCCAGTTGTTATAATACATCCATGTGTCGCACACGCATGAGAAGAGTTTTTCCACACCGTCTTTTTCATGCAAATATTAAAAAGCCCTCTCGAGTTTTTTTTGCAAAAAACGGGAAACGTTCCCACGTTTGTCTCCCTGCAGGCCGTTCATTCCGAACTCTGCAAGAACACTTTTTGGGTCATGCAGTGCGATTTAGCCACACTGCACCAGACTGGGCTCCTGAAATCTGCCAACGTGAGAACAAATAGCTTCCTGCGGTAAACGTTTGTTGAAGCTGGGTGGGAAGAATAGATGGGGGTGGGATTGATTTCAATATTGATTGATAAACAAAGTCGGACAAAGTGGACAAGCTCGTCCAAACGCTTGTGCGCGCAGACGGGGACAAACGGGGAGCGATGACAGTGTGGCTAAACCCCCCTGTGGTGAAATGAGGCCAGTGGTGCTACAGGAATGGAAACAGTATCCCTAATCTCCAGATCATTCAATGTTATCACCTCATCTCCCTCTAATACCCTGCTGAGCCAGAATAGCCCGGCGTGCCCGCGGTTCGCACAGAGTCGCCATCAGGCTTCCAAATTGCACGAAAAAGGCAAGACGGAAAGTGACAATGGTCACCGTTGTTTTGGTGCGTTGTTTTCCCCTGTTTTTTGTTCTGATTTTGTCCGTCTCAGTGAAACTGAGTTGCAGGAGTCCTAGTAGTTTTGGAGCCAGTGGAGTGACTCAGTGGTTTTATGGGTCCGATCGATGGTGAAAAAAAAAATAGCATGTTTTCAACTCCTACACAAACTTACACACAACAGATTGGTGCTAAGCGTGTATAGTTCATGTTTATTGTTCGCACATATTAGGTAAGGCGTGATAGTAGTGGTCTGTGCTAGCTCAGAATCCTTATTTGTATCAGGGATGATTTGGGTTCTATAACAAGCGAGCAATTAGCTATGGGGGAAATGATTCACCATCGCATCATTTTCAGTTTGCAGTAGATATTTTGGTCCATCAACATTCTTTCTGCCGATATTGTTAAATATAATATTAAACACTAAACTACAGTAGCTAAGCTGGCTCTGAAGCATGGCATGGTTCTCACAAATGCTGTTTTCAGCACAGATTGTAACCCTTACTTCTTAAAAATGTAAGTATTGGATACAACAAAAACTCTTACATCTTTTTGTTGTTGTTGTTGTTGATACATGCATGTTTTGAAGGTTTACCAGTTTTAGAGCCAGATGTGCTTGCGTTAGTTAGCACTAGACTGCTGCCTTTGTTCCAACGCGCTTGAGCTAAGCGAGCTGTACACCAAATATATCAAACTTCTCATTCATCAGTCTCTCTCTCTCTCTCTACTATTTTTGCCAGTTCTTTTCTATGCCGTGCACGACAACACACAGCTGAACCTGCTTCTTTTTGTTGTGTATTTATTCTCTATGGCGACACAGCATTGGTAACCTTGGGCACCAGGTGGAATTTGTCCTCCATACTTGGGATTTTATTTATCCGCTGGAGTGCACAACAGGGCGTTTTGTAAAGGGGAGGCAGGATTTGGTTGGTACGAGGTCCGAGCGTCTGTCTGTCAAACTGTGTGTCCTGCTTGCTTATCTGTGTCGCCATACCTTGATGCTAAGTGGCAGGCCGCAGTGCACTTTGGTGTGAACTGAACTTCCGTGGGTGAAAACATTTGGTATTGGCATTTGGTCCTGGTCTTTGTTATCCTTTCATGAAATATTTTCTTTGTCCATGTCGTAGCTCATCTCTTTCTGTGCGTCGCCTGCTTCCTGCTTCCGTCCCCGCCCAAAGGAAGCCTAATTGGCTACCCTATCAAACGGCTACCTGAAATAGCTTTCTATCGGAGATGAGGCGGATACGCAAGATTCCAGAGCTGTGATTCATTTTAAAGTTCTAGCGTTTAAAGTGCCGGGCCGTGTTTGACGACATGAGCTCATTTGTACGCCGCTCGTCTGTCGTGACGGACTTCAAGCCGCAGCGACAGCGATACAGACGGCGCGCTTTCCTTTCACGCTCCGACGCGTACGTCTTCGGCCGCATACGTTGTTGTTTCCTTGAAGATGGCCGCTTGTTGTTAGCTTGAGTGAGGCGACGCTCGGGATGCAAACATCGACCGTTACGCATGGCGCGGCTCTCAGCCGGGTGATTTTCAGGCCATTTCGGAGAGAATTACCCGCCCGCGCGTCCATTTAGCCGTCACGTTTACGACCGTTCTTTCCGACGGCGGTCTTTTCTCACTCCCCCTGCGAGTCCAACATAGCCGAGTGCGTGTGTGTGTTTCCACCGGTGATGGAAAGTGACATCCTAAAAGCCCCGTCCCTGCCTCCTAAGCTTTGATCTAATGTTGGCCAACCCACATCCACGGCCCCGGTCCTGTCAACGTCTCCCTGGCAGCGGGGCTGCATGTGCTGGCCCGCTGCCGTGGAAAGACATTAGCATCCCGAAGGTTCCGACTGCGCCATCAAGAGAAGCGTTGGCCCTTTCATCTGCAGCGCAGCCGGAAAAACAATACGTTGGCATTTGTGGTTTGTCAGTTTTCACACACACAAAATAAATATTCCTTATCTTCAGACCCACAGAGAGTTTTCATTTTAATACACCAGAGGGATGAAAGAAGCAAAAAGACAATTTCATCATTATTATCATTTAAAGTTTAATTTCTTTTTACTTACTTGCATGATATGGAAGAATCACCGCTAGGATGAAAAGCAGCTCTCTATGTGTGAGGTGTTTAACAGTTAACAGTTGGTTCCTGTTTTTTAGGTCATGATTCAGCAAATGAACCACCCCCCCCCCCACCACCATCCCTCTCACAACCCCTGGAGCGTTTTGCTCACAGCCAGCTCCTCTTTAATGACTTTTGATCCAGGCACTTTGCCTTTTGAAAGGTTAAGCCAAAACAAAGAAGACACTGTGTGACATCAACATGGCCTCTGGGACTTTTGTGGGTGTGTGTGTGTGTGTGTGTGTGTGTTGTTTTTTTTCTTTCCTCACCAGGTTCTGACATTCTTTAGGCCAGACTTGTTAATAGGTATATTGAGAGGGTTGATAACGGCCTCAATTCCCACTTGTGGCAAATAGAAATTACGCCGTAACGCCGGCCAGATTTAGGTGGAATTGGAGGAATCTTTTTACCCCTTTAATTTAGCGTATTAATAATGTGGCTCAAGGGCAGACAGCTTGTTTTTATATTGTCACACTCGCACGATGAGCTTGTCTTTGAGAAGAGAAGAGGTAAACGAAACCAGCAGAACAATTGTTCTTGACGAGCTGAGGCCGCAAGGAACCCGGCCGTTAGCTGCATCAAGAGCTTGAACTGTTCGCTACATCAGTAGCTGCGTTTCCGTTACCCCTAGAATTATGCAAAACCTAAATATCGCAATGAGAAACTGGTCATGGAAACACCTAAACTTCAAAAAACCTCTCAAATATGGCTAAAAGATTTTGTCGCTCTCATGAGGTGGTCTTTCAGACGTATCCATATATAGGTGTAAACGCAAAAGTGTCATGCCATGTCGTGGAAACACTTTTTTTTTTTTTCGCATTTACACGTCACTGGACCTGACGCACGGGGTCACGTGACCAGTTCACCGTCAAGTGAAAATGGCGCGTTATGTTTGGACAAAGGAGGAGACAAAACATTTTTTACAAGTAATCAAGGAGAAAAATATAACAGCCATTCCTGACCGCAAACAAACGTAAACAAACACTTCACACCATTCAATGGGAACACCTGCAAATTGCAATTGTACTTTGTCCAAATTTGAGAAATATCGCTTTTATTTTGCGAAAAAAAAAAATGTCATGGAAACGCAGCGGGGGTCGATTCGGCAAACCCACTTCTATTCAGCTTTTTATTTTGCACATCATTTCAGGTTCGTAAAAAGGCGAAAACCACCTCATGCTAATATGCTAACTTTATATATAGCAAATTAGACACGGTTGTTTTGAATCATGCTGTTTCTGTAAAATCTCCTCATGCTGTTACTCTTACCGAAATGACAAATTGAACCAGGAAGACTGTTTGACTTGTTCCCATTCTTTCGCATTTTCCCTTTCGATTGGCTTTGTGTACACAAGGCAGAGCATTCACACACACTCACAGACAGGGAAAAATCCCCCTCAACCTGTCTGGGAATGCGTCATGAAATTTCACTGTGAAATTTATTAAATGGTCAAATGAAAGAGAAGGCCTGTGAAGTCCCAGCGAGCACGGCGCACCACGGAGATACGCTGCATTATTCTAGTTTGATAAACACTTGTTTGCCGCCTGTTGCCAGGCAACACAATAATACCGCGGCGAGATACAGTCGCTAGGTTGGTTGAACCTTGCTGAATGCTCTCCTCCCGTTGGCCCAGTTGGTTTCTCTCATGTTAGAGTGCAGTTGTTTGGTTCATTTTAGAGTTATTGTTATTGCGCGCGTCACAGGTACAAGCGAACATAATAGGCTGCATCCAACTGAAAGTGCAGGGTAGGGAGATATACTGACAGGCAGTCTAGGCCTTTAGTGACGTCGTACTTGGTCCTACCTCAACTAATGCCTCCCCAATGTACCATCAATACTGTCAAAACTCAAAATGAAATGCAGATTTCTAGACATTAGTCAACAAAGTTTCAGTCCAGCAGAAGACGCAGCACTGCTGCTGCCCACCTCAGGGAATGGGTCAAATGCGGAGGACAAATTTGGCATCCTTTGGGATGGAACAATCACCGGGACTTTAACGTAACTCCAAGTAGCGCAACCAAGTGGATGACATGAAGAAAACAAGCTATAGAGCAGGCATGGCCAAACTACGGCCCACGGGCCACATCCAGCCCGCGGCGTGTCTCCGTGCGGCCCGCGTGAAGGCAGTCAGAACCCCCCCCCCCACCTAAACTTTGCCGACGCGTTAGCGTAGCGCGACAGCGATAGCGTGCTTCCGCCCCCCCGCTCAACGAAAACAAAACAAAAAAAATGGCGGAACGCAACGTCAATTCACCCCCCCCCCCCGTCAACGAAAAAAAATTCCAGGAAGTTAGCGCTATTTCCAACCAGCATCCCCTTCCCCCCCCCGTCAACAAAACTGTCGTGGCCCACGAACACAATGCAGTCTGTCATCTGGGCCCCATTGCAAATAAAGTTTGGCCACCCCCTGCTATAGAGAATAAGTTTTATCATATTTACGGGACTAAAATGTACTTATTTTGAGTAGGTTTAGGCCAGCAGAGAAGGCCTTGCTGGCCACCACTGTTAATATGTGCGTGTGTCCTCTATTCCCTTTAAATGTGAACAACGATGCAGTACGAATGGCAAAATGTGGAGATG
>NW_027466185.1:19112500-19120000 GCF_046127955.1 Nelusetta ayraudi | reverse complement strand
CCTGGTCTGTGATCATGTAGCTGCGAGAGTTTCGTTAGTCCTTTTTTTTTTTTTTTTTTTTGAGATTCGGCTGGTCAGGTCAGTTCAAGGTCGAGCAGCTTTAGCGACCCCCCCCCCCCCCCCCCCCCCTCCCAAGCCCCACCTTAACCGCTCCGAAGACAAAATATCTCCGAAAAGACCCCAGTGGGGCCGGTTCCAAGAGAATCCAAGAGAATCATTTTGTGCTCTAGTTTTTAGATTGGTAGTTTGCAGACACTAACTGGGTGAAGCGAAAAAAACTGACTATGTTGTATTATATCTGCATGTGAAAAAAAAAACGTGATTGGTAGCTAGCTACTGTATACCTTCTTTTTTTAAGAAAAGCGAGGAAAAAAACGCGGAGAAAAACAAATGCAATTGCTTCTCTTTTGTTTTTCTTTGTTTTTCTTTCAGTATCACGTGTATATTTTTTGTTTTTTGTTTTCCTTTCGGAAGCGTCCTCAAAAAGAAAGTCACACATTGTGTTCTATGAATGTTTGTATTTTTAATTTATTTGTGGTTTGCCAAAATGAAGATTTGAAGCATGATGCAGGTGTTGTCACAAGCAAAAGAGAAGATGAAGAAGAAGTAAAAATACCAAGAATGATAAGCCTATGTATTTGTGATATGGTGGGGGCGGGGGAAGGGGCGGGGCGCTTATTAGAGGGCGGGTTTTGTCGGAAGTTGAAGAAGGTTGCAAAAAGACTCAAAATTCTAAAGGGAGTGTTTCATTCACGGGGGGTGTGTTCAAATTCACCTCCCTCAGGAATACTTCCTGTCCCCTCCCCCCTATGATGTCACTACTGTACCTCCCCCACGGGTCGCTCTCTTAGATTTGGGGCTCATGTACGAGGCAAAGATGTGAACTGAAGGCCCCGCCTCCCCCCACCGGTCACAGATTGAGTCAGGATGACCTCCCTCTGCTTCAAATCTCACTTGTAAAGGGAACGTGCACATCTGACCTGTGAACAGAGACTCTGGGCGATTTCGTCCCACCCCCGACTTCGAAAAAAAAAAAAATGTTTGGTTGAGACTGATAAGTTCAAAGGTGAAAGGTCATAGCAAGACCAAACAGGAATGTGCAATAAAAGTTACCGCTTATTCAAAACTCTGCTGATCTGACTGTTGATTTTGTCGTCCGTCGCCAGTTCAGTGGTCCCCACGACAGCGATAACATGGCTCTGGTCAGTGGACTCCCGAGTGGAGCTCCCAAGGACCACATGAGTAGCCCGCAGGTTGTTGATTTGTATTTAAAATTCAATTGTATTCGACTTTGTTAAATCATCGGTGGTCATTATTAACATTGTTGTCTTCACACACTGTAGCTCTGTATCATTAATAATCATATGTAACTCAAGCCTAACTGAAAAAAATGTATTATTCTAGGACGGTGGAGCAATCTGGTTGCCCTTCATATGACTCAGTACCCATGAAGTAGCTCTCAGGTTCATAAAGGTCAGTGACCACTGTTTTAGACCTTTTGCTTGCCACTAGGAGACCGCCTTGTGGCTGCCTTGTCTGTAAAGGAACAAACAAAGGCACGGTTTTAGCAGGAAGCTAAAACTCTGTGTTTTGTGGGAGGCTGTAAACAGAGGGCTTCCCCTTTTACCCTTTTTTTTTTTTTTAAACAGAGAGTCATAGATTTGTATAGTTAAGTATGTGAGGCTGCTCTGCTGCGGCCTGGGATAATAGATACATCTGAAAATGGATGCGAAATAGGACCTTTGATGACTTTTTGTCAAAGAGCCTCGGGTTCATGTTGAAAGTACTGTGTCCTCCCTGCGAGCTGAGTGAAAAGTGCAGGACAGTTGAGTGTTGACAGATTAACTCTGGACTCCATCCCAGCAGGAGTCCCCCCACCACCACCTGACCCCTCCAAGGTCAGATTGCTCACAAATCCTGTTCCACAATGTCGTACAATTCATACTTAGTCCAACGAGATGGAGCATTTGCTGAATCCTCTGGAGTTACTTCACCGCTTCATCTGGCCAAGAGCCCATTCGCAGCATCTGCAAAGAGGCAGGCAGAACCTGGAGAGGTCATTAGGAGAGCTACCCCGGCCAATCAGATTTGTTAGGGCTAGTTAAGCCAGCTCGAACCTTCCCTTTGGAAGAACCTTCGCTGCCGTTTTTAGTTATTCTTTCCGTCACGTGAAAACACCATCGGCTTTGGGCAAAACTTGCACCCTTTTAGCACCAGCTGTGCTATGCCACTCTTATTTCTTTCTTCTACTTTTTGGTTTTTTTTTTGAAGCAGTTGCTTTTTCCTAAAATCTCTCTTACCTCAAACCTCTTTATCCCCTTCATCTCTGTGAAGGAGAGTGGGCGGCTGTTGAATCCAATTATGTTTTAATATCGCTGAGGGCTGTTAGCAGCCCACGGCGAAACACACGACTGCTGCAGATTAGCAAGACGGATGGGAGATTTTAGAGTAAAAAAACCCGAGAGATCCAGCTGCTGGGTGCAATTACGGCCCAACGCGAGACTTTCGAGCGGCTGCTAGCGCTGGAATAATTGTCCTCCTGGCAGTAAAACAACACGGGCAGCGTCGGGTAAAGGACGCCTGAGGTGAAACGGCGCGGTGCAACGTTTCAAAGTGCGCAGGTGTTGGGTGTGTGCGAGCGCTTGATGTCGGACAAACTTGCAAGTGAGGCTCGCAAATCAACTACCTGCTGTCGAAGGGTTGCTGTGCTTCACCTTTGGAACTGCACTGTCCAGCAGATGATGCATTGCCGTAATTTGTGGCCGGGTTGCGTAACCCCACGCACACAACGGCAGCAGCAGTGTGTCACGCAGCCGAGTGCGCCTGTCACCGAGTCATTTCAGATAGTGCAGCCGCCAGCGCCGTCGCCACCGCATCTGTCTTGATGCTGCACATCCAGGAAAGTGGTTTTGCATGTTTTTACCTGATTAGATTTCACCTCGGACTTTGCGAGGTCACCGGTTTGCCACTATAGACCCTTTATTTATTGCTGCAACTTTGACAAGAAAATAAAAAGTCGGGTCGTCATCACAGGCACAGGCTTCTGTTGTATTCTGAGAAAAGTGTGATGCTACCTTCTGCCGGTTCTGGACATTGGAAAGGATCTACTGCTTTTTGCCCTGTGTAGTGAGGTAGATCCTTTCCGATGTCCAGAACAGGCAGAATACACAGGCAAAAAGCTTTACAGTGGAGTGTTTCGACTTGAAAATGAATGTTTCTAAATCCTTGACTTGTAAGAGTGGCAGCCCTGCCATCAACAAACACCACATGTCAAGCTGGCCTGGTGCCATGTGAGGCAACCCGACAAGTTTTGTTCTCAAAAGATGGTGCTGGGTGGGCGACCAAAGCTGAGCATGTTTGGACGGTGCCAGGGTGCCACTTTCCAAGTGAGTAAGTGGTGATAATGAATTTGAAACTATAGTTTGACTTTAGAAAAACTTGATAGTGTTGCTTGGACCTAAATAAATTGTGCACGTTGGATCTGAGTCTAAAGGCAGTTTATTGGAAAGATGGCATTTGCTTCTTATTCTTGTTGGTCGCCTTTAAATTCAAAAACACACCGCAGGACTACCGGGGAACGGCATGGAATCGAATGGCCTGATTTGATTATGACATAATCAGACTTGGAGCAAGCTCATTGGAGGTCGCCGTAGTTACGGCACGGCAGACACTTTGCATGACACAGTAAGAGACGCACGGAGGTAATGAAATGGGGCATGAGGGTTCATTTGTTGGTGTCTGGTGACGTGAAGGAGAGCGCGATATGTTGGTTCACAACCTGTTGGTTTTGCCATAGTTACAGATCCATTTGTGTGCCCTAATAACGGCCTTTGATCACGGAAAACGAAGAGCTGACACACCGTCGCCAAATCTTTCTATGTTTTGGGGGGCGTTACCCTCCAGGATGGAGCTGGAGGTTAAAAACACAGACCGCCCACGAAACCAATCCAACAACCCAATCAAAACAGCTGCGTGACCCACTTTTGGGTCGCAACCCACCAGTTGAGAAACGCTGGTTCAATGTAGAAACATGTTTTCATGTTGTCAATACAGTCACAGTCATTAGTTTGTCCAGTTGTTGAAGAAGCTTAGTGCCTTACTCTCCATATTTACTGGATATTTGACAAACACTGCACAGGATTTTTGTTAAACTTCAGCAATTAAGATGTTCACTGTTTATTATACTGGCGTAGGTTTTTGTGCCCCCGATGATGGCCAACTATTACTTAGCCACGAAGCTGATATCTAGAAGGAGCATTTCAACGTTTTGTGTGTGTGTAGTCATGTGCGAGCAGCCTTTTGGTTTCGACAACAGATAAATGACGGCATTAGCATTGTGCTGCGCAGTATGAACTTGCCCAAAAAAAAAAAAATAATAATAAAATGCAGACGCACACAAACGCTGCCATCGCCACTGCTGACACGTCCCAATTAATTGATCCCTGAGCTCTCCGCTGAGCGCGGCTGCTCATTAGCGCTCGGGGGAGGACGGAGCGGCAGGGGGATTGCAGGAGTGAGCGAGGTATTGACGACGCAGTTCTCAATGTTCAGGGTTGGTGGGGGCGGGTTGATCGGGACCGAAAGGGGCGCCCTCATTTCACAGATGAGTCGGCGACACGGCGAGCAAACACACACAAAAGGAGAAACCTGTTCGGCGACGCGCACGTGTTTGCACTGGCTCCTGCCTGAAGCGGAGCGCCACCCGGCCAGACGCGGATGAAAACATTTGGTATTCAATCGCGAGACAACAAATCCCCCACCCCGGAAGGTCACCTTGACGCGGGGAACATCTGAGAACAACGGGAGTCAGGGGAAGATGAGAGACAGAAGCAGAGAGGAAGGTGACCACGGTTGTGTCTGCATGTTTATGCATCGAGTTTATTGCTTTTTATCCCACCGCCGTTCAGAGGAGAAAAGCTGTTGATTTGATTTGCGAAGGCAACAACACAGCGTGATGAAATGGTGGCACAGCGGTCTCGGGGACACGGGCAGGTGCCAATTATTTTCCACCGGGCGGATTTAGTTTTGAATTGAATTTTAACAGGGGTGAGGAAGTAGCGGCAAACTGTTTTGTATTGTTTACTTTGGGATTACGGATGAAGCCGAGGGTTAAATCTCTGACACGCTGCTGTCTTGCCGCGAGTCCCCTTCTGCGTGGGTATAAGAACCTTGAAAACACAGGGGGCATCTCTCATCTCTCTCAGGGCACCACTGACTCGGTCGATAAGAGTTTATCTTGAGAGCATCTTCAGTAGACGCTTTCTCTTCAAAGTAGCCTGAGTCGTCTGCATATAGAGGTACACTTTTACAAATATATGTTTCTGTATAATTTGTTGCTACTGACTGACCACTCCTCTCTTTGGGAATGGGGAAGTGTTTTTAATAATCCTCTTATTCACTTCTGTGCTTCCATGGATCAGATAAACAGTCGGTTAGTTAAGATACATATGTGAATCCACTTTGGAAGGATTTAAAGGTCTTTTCTCTCATATGCACACACACGTGCATGCACACGCACACACATGCACTGGTTTAAGATAGAGCCAGAAGATGCTTTGCTTAGCGCAGTAGAGCTGAGTTTAGTTTCGCTTAGCAATAGCAGTGACCGACATGAAGTTCACCAGTTGGGGTTAAACACCAAATTCAGTCACATTTATTGATAGATTAATTGAAAATTTTAAATTTTAATTTTAATTTAATTTAAAACTTATTGATGAAAGCTGATATGAGTAAAGGAACAATTGATTCATTGTTGACTGATTGACTGATTTATCAGCTGATTAACAAGCTTAAATGAGCCCCCTGAGCATGACTGACTGAAGATGTCGTCATAAATATTGATATTTCTAATCACACAGCTGTGTCCCAAGGTTCGTGCATCACCATCAATTTAACCACAATTACACCTGACAGAATTATACGCCTAAAATTGGCTATGAAGGAACATAGACAAGAAAGTGAAATAGGCCTCACTGGTTTGTTTGTTTTTTACTCCTCCTCATGATGACTTAATTCTGTGATTTGCAAATCATAGTGATGTCTCTGTAAACAATTCTTTGGTTTTATGGGTATTTCACTAAAAGCCAGATGGCCCCAAAAAAAAAAAAAAACCCTGAAACCTCAAGCACCATGTGTTCTGATAATTTTGTCCACCACATTTTTCTGCTGTCAGGCTTTTTTTTCCCCATCCCTCAGCGTATTAGCTCACATCTGCATTTTCTTTTCTCCTCCTGACAGATGATTAATCGCCGCTCTTATTGGAAACTCAATAACCCATCAGTTTTTGGCGTCGACAGGCCGCCTCTGGTGGCCGCGCAATTTATGGCTGTCACACTGAAGTCCAGCCGATGGCACTGGCTCTCCGCGCTCGCCGTGTTTGTGATGACCATGATAACTTTTGCAATCATAACTTGCGCTGTTGTATTTAAGACAGGGGACTATTTCAATTTATTCCAAATTCTATTCCAAATTTTATTAGGGTGAGAAGCTCGGCCACCCGGGAGGAGCTCGGAGTAGAGCCGCTGCTCCTCCGCATCGAGAGGGGCCAGCTGAGGTGGCTCGGGCATCTGTTCCGGATGCCTCCTGGACGCCTCCCTGGGCAGGTGTTCCGGGCATGTCCCACCGGGAGGAGGCCTCGGGGAAGACCCAGGACACGCTGGAGGGACTATGTCTCCCGGCTGGCCTGGGAACGCCTTGGGGTCCCACCGGACGAGCTGGAGGAGGTGACTGGGGCCAGGGAGGTCTGGGCATCTCTGCTAAGGCTGCTGCCCCCGCGACCCGACCCACGGATGAAGCGGTAGAAGAAGAAGAAGAAGGACTATTTCAATCCACCCGCCGTCGCATATATTTTTGAACGTCAGTCTCGAACCCGTTGGCCAAATAATGAATTGGATTAACAAAAGATACCGCGGCCGAGTGGAGGGGTGGTGAAGGGCAACACAACAGCAACACAATCGAATAAGGCGGCGTGGCCTGAAGAGCAGGGTTTCGCTTCTACCCTCCGTCTGAATTAGATCGGCGTCATTAGATGCGATTTGCGAGACGCCCATTTCCTCTGCGCCACCCTCGATGGCACTCTCGCATGATGGCGGCGGCGGCGGCGGCGGGGAGGCTTCACCGAGCGTCCCGGCGCAACATCAGGCCGAGGGGCGCACGCTACACGGGGGAACCGAACGACATCAGACTGGGTCGGTGGCCGTCTGAGAGTGGAGGAGAGAACCAGTGAAAGGATTGTTCAAGGGTGAGAGGGGTGAAGGAAGAATGAAGAAAGAACCCCGCCGCCACCACCACCACCACCACCACCACCCCCCCCCGCTGCGAGGCCCTCCGGGGGGGAGCCATCAAAAAGGCCCGCCTTGAATTATAAATCTGCTCTCCCTCTTTTTCAATACATACATGGATGCATTATGCATACGACTGCCCTTCAAAATGCATGAGACACTGGTGGTGCATTAGAGTCAATGATGGATGGATTACACACACGATGCGTTGCGCTATTTG
>NW_027466185.1:19102500-19107500 GCF_046127955.1 Nelusetta ayraudi | reverse complement strand
AAAAATGAGGAGCTGCGGCCCACGAGGAACTCGGCTGTTTGTAGTGCAAACAGGTGTGACTTTAAAGCTCCTTGTTAACGACTAGCTCTCAGGAAAGTCTGATTTATTACCAGGCAAGAGTGCTTCCCCACCTGGTAATTAGCGGCTGTAGTTGTTGAACTCCGTTCCGAGTCAGTTCATTTTCCGTTTCGAGGGGAACTTCACTCAAAATTTTAATTCCAACCATTTACAACTCACCCCTGTATGTAGAAGGTTGTGGGTTTGATTCCCAAGGCCTTCCTGTGTGCAGATGGCACGTTCTCCCAGTGCCTGTATTCTGAGGCCCCTCCAGTCCAAAATAATGTACGTTAAATAATTTAGCAACAATTTAACTATGATTTTGCGAGTGCAAGTCGTTGTTTGCCTCTCTGTGGATTGCGATGAACTGCTGACTTGTCCAGGGTGTCACCAATGCCATGTTTAAAGTGGCTCTTTCAAGTGGAATTGGTCTGCTTAACTCACTCACTCACACTTTGATGATGCCACTCTCGCAACGTTGATGACATGCTTGCATTTGTTAGATTTCAGCGTTTCCCTGCATGACTGCCTCCGGCGTCCACGTCGTTGGCACTGTGTGTCCTCTCTCTGTGAAACCCCAGAAGGGTTTTGCGACTTGAGAAACAAGTCACCAGAACCTGCTACCTCAGCATTTTGTGCTCATCCATCCCCTTGAATTTGGTTTGTGCGATTTCAGAGACGGGGGAAGACGAGTTGACTGGACCCGTCTACCGAGGATTTTCTCTCTCCTGACGAGAGGAGGGATGACAGTTTGGCACTTTAGTGAATAACCTGCAGTGTCTGACTCGCAAATGCCTCTGTGGAGCATGAAATAACAACTTCCAGGCTCTCCCTATGACAAAAGGCGAAAAGTGCTCCGCTGAAATCAGACACAAAAGGACACGGCAAAGACGTCCTCGGCTTGGTTAAACTGAAGGTTTTGAGCCTAGACGCGCTCTCTCAAGTCAAGCTGTTATCCTAAAGTGCTTTTATTTCACGGTGACGGCTGATATTTTTAGCCGCTCCGCACAACAAAAGAGGCGATGTCTGGAACTAGATTCGGATGGGGACATTTGCTGGCAGTTTAGTGTCAGGAAATCCCAGAAGCGCAACAATATAAATGTGAAGACGAGGCAGCTCGCACCCAGATTCTGTCTCCGGACCTTCTGCTCATTTCTTCCGAGAGTGATGGTTCCCCGGCTCGGGCGATTCGTCAGCTCCAGACAGTACTAGCGTAAGGATGCAGAGACAGATAACGGCTGTTCAACATGGCACACTTGCGGAGAAAAAGGCAGGAAAAAAGTAACCCCAAACTGTCACTCTGACATACAACCCCATCTTTCCTCCCCGCGCTGCCGGAGAGGATAAATAATATATCATCTGACCCCAGTGAAGGGATCAGTCAACAGCCAGAATGAACAGCTCGTGGGCAGAAACGCTGGACCAAAGCTGTGATCAGTTGGTCCGGCCGTTAGAAAGGGATTTTCTACTTCTATGGATGACCAAATTCATCATTTCAAAGTTGCCACTTTTTGCCCATTTTCATATTTTACATGCCAGAGTCTAGTGGAGAAACTTTGCACTATTAATTATTCGAGAAAAAAAAAAGTCAATCGCTTTTCAGATAACAGCACACTTAGCCCCTAGTTTACAGCCACCTGCATAAACAAATAGACTTTGTCGAAGCTTCCTCATGAAACTCATTGTGCATTGTACCATCCACTTGTTTAGGGAGGATCGAGTCTGACGTTTCCGTAAAGCGTCAAGTGATACTGTCTTTTGTGCACACAAGAGCCCATATCCTTTCAATACAACTCAATGAACTGACTGAAACTGAAAGTGCTGCATTTTCATCAAGCGATTTGATGTGAATTAACGAGGCTACGTGAAGCGCAGTCACTTCACAGGACGGCGCAACATAACCAGCAATTTACAGACACTATAATGAAGAGTATATGTCTAACAGCATTACGTTTCCCCGCTTGTTATGCAAACAGCCGGCGAGACGCCGGCAGCACAGGTCAAGTGAGTCTTTGCAACGTCAGAAAATTCAGCTAATCCGTTTCCGTAAAACATTTTGCACATTCACTCTGGTTGAAAAAAAAAGTCTGAAAGCGCCTCAGGACAGCACGCCAACTGTAGTGCGTTTAAATGCAAGTGGTTTTGAATTCTATTGTTTCTGTTGAATTCATAATGCAATATTCTTCTTGCCAGACCAGATAGTTCTCCAGATAGCTGGCGGAGGCTGTCCTCAATGTATTCCTGCCTTTTGTGAGCACACAAACGGCTCCCTCCCTTCCGACTGCCTATTTTAGCACTCACTTTATTGGGGAAAAAGTGGGGCAAACGCAGGTAAACGGTGGACTTTTCTCATTTCCAAGAAGCACATGGGAGGCACATTTTGTTGCCAGAAGCGTTGCTCTCAGCGAGGGGGCGATTTTGGAAGCCGGCGGAGCTGAGGTGGATTCAGGTGAAAGCCCTCCAGGGCGGACGCCGCAGTCGGAACTCGCTCGCACGCGTGTTTCGCCGAAGTCGGGGGAGGCGCAGGGCCAGAGGAAAGAAAGGATTAAAGCCGTGGTGGGGAGGTAGAGAGAGAGGGGGGGTGGGGGGGGGGGGAAGCTGCTGCAGCATCACGGGCCAGATAAGAGTGTGTGTGTCAGGGACAGGACAGAGACGGGAGGACGAGCTCCGTGTGTCCATGTGCGCAGCGGGTGGAGGGCTGCTGCGAAACTGTTCTTTTTTACGGCGCACGTGTTGCCATGAGTGCACACTCTCTCTCTCTCTCTCTCTCTCTCACACACACACACACACACACACACACACACTCAGACACACACACACACGCGCGCACGCGCAGGCTTTGTGCAATAACGCTATCAGACGGAGCCAACATACATAACCGGAGATTTACCAGCGGATTTTAAATGGGCGAGCAGTTTGGGCGTGCGTGTGCGGGTGCACTTTTGTGTGTCTGTGTGGATTTGTGTGTGTGTGTGTGTGTGTGTGTGTGTGTGTGTGTGTGTGTGTGTGCACTGAGTGGGATTTGGTTTAATCCAAACATGAAACACAAGATTTCCCCCCTCCTCTCTGTGACTCGCCCTCCCCCCCTCCCTCCCTCTATCTCTGCAACTGTGTGTGTGTGTGTGTGTGTGTGTGTGTGTGCGTGCGTGTGTGAGTGAGTGAGTGTGAATTTGCCTGCCTCAGTCTCTTTAAAGCGTTGCGTAACAGCTTGATTATATAATCCCGAGCGTATACGCGTGTCTGCGAGGCTGAGCACTGAAGTGCGCGCAGGAGAATCCGTCTCTGCAGAGCGGCGCTGCCGATGATGAAGAGGAGGAGGAGGAGGAGGAGAAAAGGAAGAAGGTGCAGAGGAGGAAAAACACATGAGCTCAAGTGCAGTCGACATCATGTCGGTGCCGAGGCATCGGTGAATTTCTTAGTAGGAACAGCGAGCGAGGTGACAGGTGCTTTGTGCGCGAGACGATGGAGCGGCTGCAGGGGACAATTTGCAGCCAATCGTCTGCCTCCGTCTAACCCCGCCCACCTGCGACCTCTCCTCTCACACCACCTGTGCCGGGCCTCTCCGACTTTCCCCTCCACCTCCCCCCCCAAAAAACATCTAACGAACTCCGTAAACACAATGCTCCAAGGCCGGACGTGCTGTGAGTTCAGAGACGCTGCTTCGCTGCAGAAGTTTCTTGGAACTGCTGCTCATTTGACTTCCTGTTGCCTTTCTGTTGCCATTTCTAGCGCCATTCTGACCTCAACCAGGCGTTTTGCTCCAAACACATCCAACATTTTCCCCCTTTTTTAACGTGTGATGGGAGTATTCAAATGTTTCTGACATGCAAAGTGGAGGTGTTGCGCGTTCAGAGATGCTGTTCTGCAGACCTCGGTTGTTGCCAGTCGTTGCCTTTCTACGCTCTCCAACCAGTCTGACCTCTGACCCCTGAAATCAACAAGGCAGTTTCCTCCACACAACTGCGGCCCACTGGATATTTTCTCTTTCTGGGGGCCGTTCTCTGTAAACATTGGAGATGGCTGTGACGGTGGTGAGAATCCCAGTAGTTCATTAGTAGGCTGTAGCCCATCTGACGAAAAACAAGCACCTTCACCATGTTCAGAGTCCCCAAAATCCCTTTTATTCCTCTCACTAAACTATTTGTGTTCACAATAATGTTGTAGTCAAGACTGCACCAACCGAGACCAAGACATTATCAAGACTAGAGAGTATCGAGACCGAGACAAGACCAAGACTTTATATATATATATATATATATATATATATATATATATATATATATATATATATATATATATATATATATATATCAAAGAAAAATAACAACAAAACAGAAAGAAATGACCAGTGTCTTTTTAAATTCAAGTTTGCTTCTAAATGGAACAGCAAGATCTCTTTTAATAATTCTCTTTTCAGACATCTTTTAAGAATTTTCTTTGACGTTTTGCTGCTTCGCCACCTATTTTGAACCATTTTCAAAAAATCCATTTCACTTCATAAAATTGAAAAACAATTTACCTTGGAATAAGGGGGCAGGGTGCCACTTTGGGTGTCACAAACAGAGTAAAATGGCAGCAGCTGGATTCTTTTCTGTTATTTTCATGTAATTGCATTGTATTGTCATTGTCGTTGGCTGAGTCTCGACTGGTCTTCCCCCTATCCATCCAGTCCGGGACTGAGACAAGATGCAGTGAAAATGCCTCCGAGTCCAAGACGAGACGGAGACCCTTAAAAAAAGGTCTGGAGACCAAGACCGATCTCAAGTACTGCAACACCACTTACCCAATTAATGATCAGTGGATGTCAATTTAATTGTTAGAAGAAAATGGTAAAACCAATTTTCATGAATTGGTTTCAACATATCATGCTTTCTGCTTGTCACCAAAACACACCACACCATTATTTTTTAATACATATATATATATATATATATATATATATA